>NC_080623.1:2272218-2550791 GCF_027887145.1 Ammospiza caudacuta
CTGGTCCGTGACAATGCTGACCCGCGCTGCGAGCCCCGGGGCAGGGGCAGGGCCGGTCCGGCGGGCCCCGGTGCCGGTGCCGGTACTGACGTGTCGCACAGCTGGTCCGTGACAATGCAGACCTGCGCTGTGAGCTTCCGAAGCTGGAGAAGCGGCTGCGCGCTACGGCTGGGCGAGTGCAGGCCCTGGAAGGGGCGCTGAGGGCGGCCAAGGAGGGGGCGCGCCTGGACAAGCGGCGCTACCAGCAGGAGGTGGAGCGGATCCGGGAGGCCGTGCGGGCCCGGGGGGCGCGGCGGGGGCCCGGAGCCCACATCGGTACGGGGGGAACGGGAACCGGGGGACTGAGGGGGCACGGAGCCCACATCGGTACGGGGGGAACGGGAACCGGGGGGCTGAGGGGGCATGGAGCCCATATCGGTACGGGGGGAACGGGAACCGGGGGGCTGAGGGGGCACGGAGCCCACATCGGTACGGGGGGAACGGGATGGGGGGGCCCGGAGCGCACATCGGTACGGGGGAACCGGGATAGGGGGGCACGGTACCCACATGGGTAAGGGGGGACGGGAGTAACCGGGGGGAACCGGGATAGGGGGGCACGGTACCCACATCGGTACGGGGGCACAGAGGGGGCACGGAGCGCACATGGGTACGGGGGGAACGGGAGAGGGGGGCACGGAGCCCTCCTGGGTACGGGGGGAACCTGGGGGCACCGGGAGGGCCCGGAGCCCATATGGGTACGGGGGGATCGGGAGAGGGGGCACGGGGCCCACATTGGTACGGGGGGCACCGGGGGGCACGGAGTCCGCATTGGAACGGGGGAACCGGGATAGGGAGGGCACGGAGCGCACATGGGTACGGGGGGGCACCGGGGGGCACGGAGCCCGCATTGGTACAGGGGGCACCGGGATAGGGGGGCACGCAGCGCACATCGGTACGGGGGGCATGGCGGGTAACGGGAACCGGGGTGCAGGGGGCTTGAAGGGTGCACGGTGGGCACGGGGTGGGCAGGGTGGGCACAGCGGGTGCTGGGGCCGCGGGTACATGGGGGATGCAAGGGGGTGCTCAGGGTGCAGGGTGGGCATGGAGGGTGCAGGGGAGCAGGGTGGGCACGGGAGATGCAGGGGGTGGGGGCGCATGTGAGCACATGGGGGGTGCAAGGGGGTGCCCAGGGAGCCGGGTGGGCATCGAGGGTGCAGCATGGAGTGGAACTGGGTCCTGGCGTGCGGGGTGGGCACGGGCGGTACGGGGTGGGCACAGAAGGTGCCAGGAGGGCAGGGGGAGCGCGGGGGCCACAGGGTGGGCATGGGGGGTGCAGGGTGGGTACAGGTACAGGGGCGCAGGGTGGGCATGGGGGGGTGCGTGAGATGTGGGGGGTGCGGGGTGGGCACAGTGGGCGCAGGGTGGGTACCCAGCCTGGCACACTCTGGGTTTTGGGCACGGGGGGCGCAGGGTGGGCACGGGAGTTGCAGGGTGGGCACGGCGGGTGCAGGGTGGGCACGGTGAGTGCAGGGTGGGCACGGTGGGTGCAGGGTGGGCACGGGAGTTGCAGGGTGGGCACGGTGAGTGCAGGGTGGGCATGGCGGTTGCAGGGTGGGCGCGGTGAGTGCAGGGTGGGCACCCAGCCTGGCACACTCTGGATTTTGGTGGGGGGGGGGGATGCTGTGGCTGACACCCCCGCACACGGGCACAGCCCCAGCCCAGGGGGTGCCCCAGGCTCTGGGGGTGCCCTCTGGCCGTGCCGGTGCCAGCAGCGCCCCTGACCCCCCCGTGCCCCCCAGCCAAGCCGGTGCGGCCGGGGCAGGCGCCATCGCCCACGGGGCTGAGCTACACCAACAGCCTGTTCCAGGGGTACCCCGGGGGGGGCGCCCTGCCCGGGCCCCACGGCCTGTGAGTGCGGGGGGCACGGGGGGTGCTGGAGGGCTGGGAGGGTCTGGGGGTGCAGGGTGGGGGGTCCTGAGGGGAGGGTGGTGAGCTCTGGGGGTGCAGGGGGGGTCCTGGGAGGGCAGGAGGGGGGCAGGGGCGGGGGGTGGGGGTCCCGGGGGAAGGGAGGCACTCGGGGTGCAGGGGCTGGGAGGGTCTGAGGGGGTTCCGGGGGGCTGCACAGGTGGGGCGGTCCTGGGGCACGGTTGATGTGCTCTGGGGTTCCTGGGGGGCCTGGGGGTGGTCCCAGGGGGTTCCAGGGGGGGGTGCAGGGGTGGGGGGGGGTCCTGGGGGAGGACTGCTGTGCTCTGGGGGTGCCGGGGTACGGGGGATTATTTGGGGGGGGCAGGCAGAGGTATCTGAGGGGCTGGAGGTGGGGGGCAAGCATGGCATGGGGTGCCCCCTTCGTGCCCGCAGTGCCCAGGGGGGTCTCAGGGTCTCTGTCCCCTCTGTCCCCCCCTCCCCAGCTTTGCCAGCGGCCCCCCCACGCTCCCCAGCACCCCCCCGGACCCCTACCAGCAGCTCAACGTGGATAATGGTGAGGGGGGGCCTGGGGGTGTCCCCAGTATTGGGGTGACACTATCGGGGGTGTGGGGGTGGTTGTCCCCAGTGTCAGGGTGGTCCCATGGGGTGGCCCTGGGGGTGTCCCCAATGTTGGGGTGCCCCATGGAGGGTGTGGGGGTGTCCCCATGTCAGCGTGCCCCATGGGGGGGGTGTGGGCGTGCCCCCAGTGTCAGGGTGGTCCCATGGGGGGGCCTGGGGGTGTCCCCAGTGTAGAGGTGACACCATGGGAGGTGTGGGGGTGTCCCCAATGTCGGGGTGACACCATGGTGGGGGGGCCTGGGGGTGTCCTCAATGTCGGGGTGACACCATGGGGGGGGGCCTGGGGGTGTCCCAAATGTCGGGGGTGACACCATGGGGGGGCCCTGGGGGTGTCCCCAGTGAGTGGGGGTGTCCCCAATGTTTGGGTGACACCATGGGGGGGGCCCTGGGGGTGTCCCCAGCCCCCCCTGGAGCTGCTGCTGTTCCTTGCAGGGAACGTGACAGACATCAACGACAACAGGTGAGGGGGGGGCAGGGCGGGGCTGGGGGGCGTCCTGGGTTTGGGGAGTCCCTGCTGACACCCCCCGCCCCCCCCCCCCCAGGAGTGACCTGTCCTGCGCCTGCGAGGCCGAGGAGGCGGCGAAGCTCTTCCCGCTGCGCCAGGAGACGGCGGCCAGCTAATGCCCCCCCCCAGGTACGGACCCGGGTGTGAGACCCCCCCCCAAACTCATTCCTCACACCCCCCAGCTGGGGGACCCCCCCTAAACCCATTCCCACACCCCCTCAAGTGTGGGACCCCCCCAAACTCATTCCTCACAGCCCTCCGGGTGAGGGACCCCTCCCACAGCCCCAGGTGTGAGACCCCTCCCACCTCATTCCTCACAACCCTCCGGGTGTGGGACCCCCCCCCCCAAACTCATTCCTCACAGTCCCCCAAATGTGAGACCCCCCCCAATTCATTCCTCACATCCCCCCAAGTGCGGGACCCCCCCTAAAACTCATTCCTCACAGCCCCAGGCGAGGGACCCCCCCCTTTCCACCTCACACTCCCCTAGGTGTGAGACCCCTCCCCAAACCCATTCCGACACCTCCCCAAGTGCGGGACCCTCCCCAAACTCATTCCTTACCCCCTCCAGGTGTGAGACCCCTCCCCACCTCATTCCCACACCCCCCTCAGTTTTGAGAGCCCCCCAGATTCATTCCTCACCCGTCCCAGGTTCGGGGTCCCTGTCCCCCCTTTCTCACGGACCCCCGGGGATCTCCCCCATCCTTCGAGTGACCCCAACCCCTGAATCAGACACCCCCTCCCCATTCCATGGGTACCCCCCAACCCCCCCCCCCGCCCCTGGATGCCCCAATTCCCCCCCCATCCCTGGGGTCCCCCCAACCCAAGATCCCCCCGTCCTATCCCTGGGGTCCCCCCCCCCATCCTTGGGGTCCCGCCCCCGACTCTGGGCTCCCCTCCGAGCCCTGCAGGTTCCGAGGTTCCCCCCCCCCCCCAATCCTTTGGATCCCCCCCATCCCTGGGGTCCCCCCACCCCAAGATCCCCCCCTCCTACCCCTGGGGTCCCCTCCGATCCCCTCAGGTTCCGGGGTCCCCCCCTCCCATCCCTGGGGTCTCCCCCCCGATCCCTGGGGTCCCCCCCCATCCTTGGGGTCCCGCCCCCGACTCTGGGCTCCCCTCCGAGCCCTGCAGGTTCCGAGCTTCCCCCCCCCCAATCCTTTGGGTCCCCCCCATCCCTGGGGTAGCCCCCCCGACCCCCGCAGGTTCCGGGGTCCCCCCCCGATCCCTGGGGTACCCCCGTGCTGTCTCTGCCCCCCCCGACCCCCGTGTCCCCCCCCGCAGGTGCTGCAGCCCCGGCTCCGCCCGCATGTCCCGGTGTCACCGGTGTCACCCGTGTCCTGTGCTCGTGCCACGCTCGCTCCGTGCGGGGGGAGGGGCCGCTCCCCCCCCCCCCCCCCACCCCAGGACCCCCCCCGGGACCCCCGGTGGGGGCGGGGCCGAGGCGGGGGGGGCGGGGCCGCTCGAGCTGCCTTAACCCGGATGGAGAATGTGACAATGCGACAATGTGACAGTGCGACAATGTGACAATGTGACAGTGTCACCCCCGGCCCCCCCCCCCCGCCCCCCCCGGGTCCCTCGCTTGGCGTCTCGGCTGTGCCCCCCCCCCCCCACCCATTCCGGGGGGGTCCCCGCGCCCCCGCCCCCCCCCAGCGCTGCATGTCCCGCCCAGCGCGGCCGGAGCGCAATAAAGGGAGAGGCTGAGAGAAACTGGGGGGCAATGAGAGAAACTGGGGGCTGAGAGAGAAAATGGGGGGCTGAGAGAAAATGGGGGGCTGAGAGAAACTGGGGGGCAATGAGAGAAACTGGGGGGCTGAGAGAGAAAATGGGGGGCTGAGAGAAAATGGGGGGCTGAGAGAGAAAATGGGGGGCTGAGAGAAACTGGGGGGGTGAGAGAAAATGGGGGGCAATGAGAGAAAATGGGGACTGAGAGAGAAAATGGGGGGCTGAGAGAAAATGGGGGGCTGAGAGAGAAACTGAGGGGCTGAGAGAGAAATGGGGGCTGAGAGAGAAAATGGGGGGCTGAGAGAAAATGGGGGGCTGAGAGAGACTGGGGGGGTGAGAGAAAATGGGGGCTGAGAGAAAATGGGGGGCTGAGAGAAACTGGGGGGCAATGAGAGAAAATGGGGGGCTGAGAGAGAAAATGGGGGGCTGAGAGAAAATGGGGGGCTGAGAGAAACTGGGGGGCAATGAGAGAAACTGGGGGCTGAGAGAGAAAATGGGGGGCTGAGAGAAAATGGGGGGCTGAGAGAGAAAATGGGGGGCTGAGAGAAACTGGGGGGGTGAGAGAAAATGGGGGGCAATGAGAGAAAATGGGGACTGAGAGAGAAAATGGGGGGCTGAGAGAAAATGGGGGGCTGAGAGAGAAACTGAGGGGCTGAGAGAGAAAATGGGGGGCTGAGAGAGAAAATGGGGGGCTGAGAGAAAATGGGGGGCTGAGAGAGACTGGGGGGTGAGAGAAAATGGGGGCTGAGAGAAAATGGGGGGCTGAGAGAAACTGGGGGGCAATGAGAGAAAATGGGGGGCTGAGAGAGAAAATGGGGGGCTGAGAGAAAATGGGGGGGTGAGAGAAAATGGGGGGGTGAGAGAAAATGGGGGGCTGAGAGAGAAAATGGGGAGCTGAGAGAGAAAATGGGGGGCAATGACAGAAACTGGGGGGCTGAGAGAAAATGGGGGGCTGAGAGAAAATGGGGGGCAATGAGAGGAAATGGGGGGCTGAGAGAAACTGGGGGGCTCTGGGGGTGCTCTGAGAGAAAATGGGGGGCTTGGAGCCTCTGAGAGACACTGGGGGGGCTTGGGGGGTATGGGGGGGTCTGGGGGGGCTCTGACAGAGTCTGGGGGGCTCGGGGGGGTACGAGGAACCTGGGGGAGCTCAGGAGGGCTGAGAGGAGCCGGTGGGGCTGGGGGGGCTGCGGGGAACTGGAGGGGCCGGGGGGGCTCGGGGGGCTTAGGGGGGGCTGGGGGAGCTGTGTCACACTGGGGGCGTTTGGGGGAGTGCGGTGACACGGGGGGCACTGGGGTCACACGGGGGATTTGGGGAGTGGGGGGGGTCACACTGACAGATTTGGGGGGGGTCCCACGGGGGATTTGGGGAGGGGGGCACACGGGGGGCGCAGAGAGGAGTGGGGCGCACAGGGGGTGTTTGGGGGAGCGGTGTCACACTGGGGGCGCTGGGGGGAGTGGGGTCACACGGGGATTTGGGGAGGGGGGCACACGGGGGTGTTTGGGGGCATTGGGGTCACACGGGGGATTTGGGGAGGGGGGCACACGGGGGGTGTTTGGGGGCACTGGGGTCACACGGGGGATTTTGGGGTCACTCTGGGGGATTTTGGGGTCACACGGGGGATTTGGGGAGGGGGGCACACGGGGGGTGTTTGGGGGCGCTGAGGTCACACTGGGGATTTGGGGAGGGGGTTACACTGGGGATTTGGGGAGGGGGGCACACTGCGGATTTGGGGGTGCAGGGTCACACTGTGGGATTTGGGGGCGCTCCCTCCACAGTTGGGGTCACAGCGGCATTGGGGACAGCGGGGAGGGCACGGGAGGTGGGGAGGGGGAGTGGGACCCCCCTGCACGGGGCACTCTGCAGGTGCCACACCTGTGCCAGTGGGGTCACACCTGTCCCTGTATCTGTCACACCTGTCCCCACGATGATCAGACCTGTCCCCACAGGTGTCACACCTGTCCCTGTATCTGTCACACCTGTCCCTACGATGATCACACCTGTCCCCACAGGTGCCACACCTGTCCCTGTATCTGTCACACCTGTCCCCACGATGATCAGACCTGTCCCCACAGGTGCCACACCTGTCCCTGTATCTGTCACACCTGTCCCCACGATGATCACACCTGTCCCCACGATGATCACACCTGTCCCTGTATCTGTCACACCTGTCCCCACGATGATCAGACCTGTCCCCACAGGTGTCACACCTGTCCCTGTATCTGTCACACGTGTCCCTACGATGATCACACCTGTCCCCACAGGTGCCACACCTGTCCCTGTATCTGTCACACCTGTCCCCACGATGATCACACCTGTCCCCACGATGATCACACCTGTCCCTGTATCTGTCACACCTGTCCCCACGATGATCACACCTGTCCCTGTATCTGTCACACCTGTCCCCACGATGATCAGACCTGTCCCCACAGGTGTCACACCTGTCCCTGTATCTGTCACACCTGTCCCTACGATGATCACACCTGTCCCCACAGGTGCCACACCTGTCCCTGTATCTGTCACACGTGTCCCTACGATGATCACACCTGTCCCCACAGGTGCCACACCTGTCCCTGTATCTGTCACACGTGTCCCTACGATGATCACACCTGTCCCCACAGGTGCCACACCTGTCCCCGCGGGGATCGGGCGCCCCCTGTCGGTTCCCCCGTGCCCACAGGGACAGCCGGTGTCACCTGCGGGGTCACGCACGAGTCCCCCAGAGGGGTCACTGTCCCACGTGGGATCACACCTGTCCCTGCAGGTGTCACACCTGTCCCACTGGTGATCACACACGTTCCTACAGGTGTCACACCTGTCCCAGACCACACGACTCCCCGCAGGTGTCACGTGTGTCCCCAGGTGCCAAACGTGCCCCTGCAGTGGTGACCACACCTGTCCCTGCAGGTGTCACACCTGTCCTAGTGCTGATCACAAACGTCCCTGTAGGTGTCACACCTGTCCCTGCAGGTGTCACACGTGTCCCTTGTAGGTGTGACACATGTCCCTGCAGGTGTCAATGCCCCGGTGGCACCTGGCCAGGTGAGGCCACCCAGGTGCCCGAGGCCATGGGACAGCTCCGCCCCTGCCCTGGGCGGGGCCAGGAGAGACCCTGGGACACCTGGGCTGCTGGCCCCGCCCCCTGGCCCCGCCCACGGGCACCCGGCCCTGCCGCCTTCATCACCATCGTCATCATCATCGTCACCTTCATCTTTATGGTCATCTTCATCGTCACCTTCATCATCACCTTCATCATTGTCACCTTCATCGCGAGCTCCACTGTCCCTTTGTCACCCCTCCTGCTCCACCTGTCCCACCTGGAGAGCTTGGGGACACCCAGGGCACACCTGGAGCCACCAGGGCACACGGCCACAGCTATGGGGTCACACCTGTCCCTGCAGGTGTCACACATGTCCCAGTGGTGATCACATACGTCCATACAGGTATCACACCTGTCCCCACAGGTGTCACACCTGTCCCTATAGGTGTCACACCTGTCACCGTGGTGACCACCTCTGTCGCCACAGGTGTCACGCCTGTCCCTATCGTGATCACACCTGTCCCCTACAGGCGTCATGCCTGTCCCTATGATGATCACTCATGTCCCTGTAGGTGTCCCACGTGTCCCCACAGGTGTGCCACGTGTCCCCGCAGGTGTCACACCTGTCCCTGTGGGGATCAGGTGCCCCCCATCGTTCCCATGTGCCCGCAGGGACAGCCGGTGTCACCTGTGGGGTTACACCTGTCCCCATGTGGGCCACACACCTGTCCCTAAAGCTGTCACACCTGTCCCCTGTGGGGTCACACATGTCACAGTAGTGATCACACCTGTCCCCATGGGATCACACCTGTCGCCTGCAAGATTGCAAATGTCCTCTGTGGCGATCAAAGGTGTCCCCTGTCAGTGTCACACGAGTCCCCTGTGGGACCACACCTGTGTCCTGCAGGTGTCACACGTGTCCCCTCCAGGTGTCACACGCCTGCCCATGGGGGTCACACCTGTCCCTGTGTGCTCACACCTGTGTCCTGCAGGTGTCACACATGTCCCCTCCAGGTGTCACACGTGTGCCCATGGGGGTCACACGAGTCCCTGTGTGCTCACACCTGTGTCCTGCAGGTGTCACACGTGTCCCCTCCAGGTGTCACACGTGTGCCCATGGGGGTCACACCTGTCCCTGTGTGCTCACACCTGTGTCCTGCAGGTGTCACACGTGTGCCCATGGGGGTCACACCTGTCCCTGTGTGCTCACACCTGTGTCCTGCAGGTGTCACACGTGTGCCCATGGGGGTCACACCTGTCCCTGTGTACTCACACCTGTGTCCTGCAGGTGTCACACGTGTCCCCTCCAGGTGTCACACATGTGCCCATGGGGGTCACACCTGTCCCTGTGTACTCACACCTGTGTCCTGCAGGTGTCACACATAACCTTATCACGTGTCCCTGTCACGTGTTCCCTCCAGGTGTCACACCTGTCATGTCACGTGTTCCCTCCAGGTGTCACACGTGTGTTGTGCAGATGTCACGTGTCCCTGTCACACCTGTCTCTGTCGCGTGTCCCGGTGGGGGCAGGGCGCCCCCGGCGGTTTCCCGCGCTCCCTGGCGCCCCCTGGCGGTTCCCGGTCCCAGCCCCGCCCCGCTCCTGGCGCCGTTTCCGGGTTCCGGTGCCGGGGCCGGGCGGAAGCGGCGGCAGAAACGGCGGAAGCGGCGGCGGAAGCGGCAGCGGCGGCCATGGCGGCGGCGGCGGCGGGTCCGTGTCCCGGCCCCGGCCCCGGGCCCGGCCCCGGCGCCGCCCGCACCAAGAAGAAGCAGAAGCGCTTCGTGCCGCAGCGGGTGAAGCTGCCGCGGGCCGCGGACCCGCTGCTGGCCGTGCTGGCCTGGGGGGTCACGCACCAGGTCAGCACCGGCACCCCCGGGACCCCCGTGTCCCTCCCCGGACCCCGCGGCTCTGCGCCCCGGCACCCCCGTGTGCCCTCCCCGCCTGTCCGGGACCCCGCGGCCCTTGGGATGCCCGGTCCCCGGTGCCGGTCCCAGTCCCCTCCCGGGATATCCGTGCCCGTCTCTCCGGGACCCCCGCCTGTGTTCCTGGCACCCCCGCAGCCCCCGCCTGTCCCTTCCCTGGGACCGTCATTTCCCCCGGAGCCCTCGGTGTCCCCTGCCCGGGATCCCCATTGCCCCCATCCCGTGTCCCCTTCCCTCAGCTCCATCCCCCGGGATCCCCATTGCCCCCATCCTATGTCCCCATCCCGTGTCCCCTTCCCTCAGCTCCATCCCCCGGGATCCCCATTGTTCCCCATCCCATGTCCCCATCCCGTGTCCCCTTCCCTCAGCTCCATCCCCCGGGATCCCCATTGCCCCCATCCCATGTCCCCATCCCGTGTCCCCATCCCCCGGCTCCATTTCCCCGGGATCCCCATTGCCCTGCACCCCTTGGCTCCATACCCCAGCATCCCCTCGTTCCCATTCCCCGGGATCCCCATTGCCCCCATCCCGACTCCCTGTGCCTTGGTTCCATCCCCCCGGGATCCTCACTGCCCTCCTTCCTGTGTCCCCATCCCTCAGCACCATCCCCCAGGATCTCCACTGCCCTCATCCCTCGGCTCCATCCCCTGGGACCCCCATTTTTCCCCATCCTGTGTCCCCATTCCATGTCTCCATCACCCTGGGATCCCCATTTCCCCGGGATCCCCATTGCCCTGCACCCCTCGACTCCATCCCCCCTGGATTTTCACTGTCCCCATCGCCCCGGGACTCCCATTGCCCCCATCCCTCAGCTCCATCCTCCGGGATCCCGTGTGCCCATCCCGTCTGGACCCCATTGCCATCCGTGTCCCCATCTCATCCCACCCTATTGCCCCCCATCCCGTGTCCCCATCTCTTGGCTGCGTCCCTTGGCTTCCATACCCCCAGTATCCCACGTCCCCATTCCGCCGGGATCCCCACTGTCCCCATCCCTCGGCTCCATCCCCTGGGATCCCCGTTGTTCCCTATCCTGTGTCCCCATTCCATGTCCCCAACCCATATCCCCATCCCGTGTCCCCATCCCGTGTCCCCTTCCCCCAGGATTCCCATTGCCCCCCATCCCGTGTCCCCGTCCCGTGTCCCCATCCCGTGTCCCCTTCCCCAGGATTCCCATTGCCCCCCATCCCGTGTCCCCATCCCGTGTCCCTTTCCCTTGGCTCCATCCCTTGTCTCCATCCCCTGGGATCCTCACTGTCCCCATCCCCACACCTGGGGGTCCCTGGGGATTCTCCCCGGCCCCATGGGGTCCCCGGGGGTGTTTCCCAGGGGGTCCCTGAAGGTGGTTCCCGGGGCTCTCCCTGGCCCCAGGGGGTTTCTGGGGGTGTTTCCCGGGGGTCCCACCTTGCCCCCCCCCACCCCCAGATCAACGAGCTGAGCCAGGTGCCGCTGCCCGTGATGCTGCTGCCCGACGATTTCAAAGCCAGCTCCAAAATCAAGGTCAACAATCACCTGTTCAACAGGTGAGCGGCACAGGGGGGCGCAGGGGGGGTGTCCTGCAGTGGGGAACACCCCAAAACTGACACGAGCCCCCCCAAACTCAGGGAGAACCTGCCCAGCCACTTCAAGTTCAAGGAGTACTGCCCGCAGGTGTTCCGCAACCTGCGCGAGCGCTTCGGCGTCGACGACCAGGACTACCAGGTGAGGGGGGATTTGGGGTGTCTGGTGTTTGTGGGGTGCCCAGGCAAAGGGAGGGATGATGGATTTGACTCCATGCTCTCAGAAGGCTAGTTTATTAATTTATGATACTATGTTATGTTAAAGAATAGAGAAAGGATACAGACAGAAAGCTAAAAAGATAATAACGAAAACTCATTGGTTTTTCCAGAGCCTCGACACAGCTGGCTGTGATTGGTTATTAAATTAAAACAATTCACATGAAACCAATCAAACATTCACCTGTTGCTAAACAATGTCCAAACCCCATTCCAAGCAATCATATTATCATTGTTTACATTTAGTTTCTGAGGCCTCTGAGCTTCTCAGGAGAAAATCCTAGCAAAAGGATTTTCATAAAATATGTCAGTGACACTGTACTAAAGTATACTAAAGAATACAGAGAGGATACTTACAGACATTTAAAAGATAATAATGAAAACTCGTGACTCTCTCCAGAGCTCTGACACAGCTTGGCTGTAATTGGCCAAAGGGTCAAAACAATTCACATCAGAATCCAATGAAACAATCACCTGTGATAAACAATCCCCAAACACATTCCACATGAGCAAAACACAGGAGAAGCAAATGAGATAATAATTGTTTTCCTTTTCTCTGAGGCCTCTCAGCTTCCCAGGAGAAAAATCCTGGGTAAGAAAATTCTTTCAGAGAATGTGAATGCTACAGGAAAGGCCCTTTTAAAAATAGAAATTGGAATTAAAAAATTCTTTGGGCTGCCTGGAGAATGGTTCCAGCCTGGGAAGTGTCACCTCAGCTGAGGGAAACAGGGAATCAGAGTGGGCATGGAGGGTTGGGAAGGTCCTGGAGGGGCTGGGTGGTGTCTGATGTTCGTGTGGCAGGGAGGAATGATGGATCTGACTCCATGTTCTCACAAGGCTAAGTTATTATTTTATGATCTATATTGTATAAAAGAATGCTATACTAACTATACTAAAGAATACAGAAAGGATACAGACAGAATGCTAGAAAGATAATAATGAAAACTCTTGACTCTTTCCAGAGCCCAGACACAGCTGGCTGTGATTGGTCATTAAGTAAAAACAATTCACATGAACCCAATCAAACAATCACCTGTTGCTAAACCATCTCCAGACCATATTCCACAGCTATCAGATAATTATTACATTTCTGAGGCCTCTCAGTTCTCAGGAGAAAAATCCTAGTGAAAGAATTTTCATAAAATATGTCAGTGACACTGTACTAAACTGTACTAAAGAATACAGAGAGGATACTTATAGAAGTTTAAAAAATAATAATGAAAACTCATTACTCTCGCCAGAGCCCTGACACAGCTGGCTGTGATTGGTTATTAAATTAAAACAATTCACATGAAACCAATCAAAGATGCACCTGTTGCTAAACCATCTCCAAACCCCATTCCAAGAAATCAGATAATTATTGTTTACATTTCATTTCTGAGGCCTCTCAGCTTCTCAGGAGAAAAATCCTAGTGAAAGAATTTTCATAAAATATGTCAGTGACACTGTACTAAACTATAGTAAAGAATAGAGAAAGGATGCAGACACGAGTTTAAAAGATAATAATGAAAATTCCTGACTCTCTCCAGAGCCCTGAGACAGCTGGCTGTGATTGGTCATTAAATTAAAACAATTCAGATGAAACCCATGAAAAATTCACCTGCTGGTAAACCATCTCCAAACACATTCCAGAGCAGCAAAACACAGGAGAATCAATCAGAGAATTATTGTTTCCATTTTTCTCTGAGGTTTCCCAGGAGAAGAAATCCTGGCAAAGGGGAATTATTCAGAAAATATGAAAATCTATTCAGAATAATTCAGAATATATTCAGAATATTTTTTTCAGAAAATGTTCTGAAAGATATTTCAGGAAATATGACACAGGGGCCTGAGGGTTTCTGGCATTCATCCCCCTCAGGCAGGCAGAATTCCATCAGGGTCCCCATGTCCACCCTGGGGACAGTTGTGGGGCAAACGAGGGGAGCTCCAGACTGTCACATGTGTCACATGGGGGGTCCCCGGGCTGTCCCCGGGCTCCTGGCCACCTGTCCCCTGGCTGTGCCACCTGTCCCATGGCAGTGTGCCCCCAGATTTCCCTGGCATGGAGCCCCCTGTGGGCGCGGCTGTGTCACCTGTGTCCCCCTGGATGGCTGTGTCACTTGTGTGGCTGTGTCACTGGTGTCCCACGGGTGGCTGTGTCAGCTGTGCCTCTGACTGTGTCACTGGTGTCCCCCTGAGTGGCTGTGTCACCAGTGTCCCCTGGCCATGTCCCCAGGTGTCCCAGGTGCAGAGCCCCCTGCGGGGGTGGCTGTGTCACCAGTGTGGCTGTGTCACCGTTGTCCCCATGCCGTGTCCCCAGATGTCCCTGGCACGGAGCCTCCCACGAGGGCGGCTGTGTCACCTCTGTCCCCCAGGGTGGCTGTGTCCCCTCTTTCCCTAGCTGTGTCACCTGTGTCCCCAGGTGTCCCTGGCGCAGAACCACCAGGGGAGGCAGCTGTGTCACCTGTCCCCTGGGGGTGTCACCTGTGTGGCTGTGTCACCAATGACCCCAGCTGTGTCCTCTGTGTCCCCATGCCGTGTCCCCAGGTGTCCCTGCGGGCGTGGCTGTGTCACCTGTGTCCCCAGCTGTGTCACCTGTGTTCTCAGTGTGGCTGTATCATCTGTGTCCCCCCGGGGTGGCTGTGTCACCTGTGTGGCCGTGTCCCCTGTGTCCCCAGCCGTGTCCCTGTGTCCCCAGGTGTCCCTGGCACGCAGCCCCCCGCGCTGGGTGGGCAGTGGGCACCGCCTGCTGCTCTCGGCCGACCGGACGCTGGTGCTGAAGGAGCTGTCGAGCGAGGACGTGGCCGACGTGCACGGGCTGCTGGCACACTACCACCAGGTGTGGGCACGGGGGGCACAGGGGGCACGGGCTGCTGGCACACTACCACCAGGTGTGGGCATGGGGGGCACAGGGTGGGCACAGGCTGCTGGCACACTGCCACCAGGTGTGGGCACGGGGGGCACGGGCTGCTGGCACACTACCACAGGTGTGGGCACGGGGGGCACAGGGGGGCACGGGCTGCTGGCACACTACCACCAGGTGTGGGCACGGGGGGCACAGGGGGCATGGGCTGCTGGCACACTACCACCAGGTGTGGGCACGGGGGGCACAGGGGGCATGGGCTGCTGGCACACTACCACCAGCTACAGGCACAAGGGGTACGGGGTATCACCTGCGTGCCCAGGGTTGTCACCAGTGTCCCCCCGGGGCAGCTGTGTCACCTAGAGGTGCCTGTGTCACCAGTGTCCCCAGGTGGCTGTTACTGGTGTCCCTGGGGGTGTCACCTGTGTGGCTGTGTCACCTGTGTCCCCTCGGGGGCTGGCTCTGTCACCTCTGTCCCCAGCTGTGCCACCAGTGTCCCCAGGGTGGTTGTGTCACTGGTGTCCCCCAGGCAGCTGTGTCCCCTGTGTGGCTGTGTGACCTGTGTCCCTGGCTGTGTCCCCATGTACCTGCTGTGTCCCTGGCTGTGTCCCCATGTACCTGCTGTGTCCCTGGCTGTGTCCCCATGTCCCTGACTCTGTCTCCATGTCCCTGGCTGTGTCCCCATGTCCCTGACTCTGTCCCCATGTCCCTGGCTGTGTCCCCATGTCCCTGCTGTGTCCCCATGTCCCTGGCTGTGTCCCCATGTCCCCATGTCCCCGTGTCCCCGCAGTACGTGGTGCAGTGCCACGGGCAGACGCTGCTGTGTCCCTGGCTGTGTCCCCATGTCCCTGGCTGTGTCCCCATGTCCCTGACTCTGTCCCCATGTCCCCGTGTCCCCGCAGTACGTGGTGCAGTGCCACGGGCAGACGCTGCTGTGTCCCTGGCTGTGTCCCCATGTCCCTGGCTGTGTCCCCATGTCCCTGACTCTGTCCCCATGTCCCCGTGTCCCCGCAGTACGTGATGCAGTGCCACGGGCAGACGCTGCTGTGTCCCTGGCTGTGTCCCCATGTCCCTGCTGTGTCCCCATGTCCCTGACTGTGTCCCTGGCTGTGTCCCCATGTCCCTGGCTGTGTCCCCATGTCCCTGACTGTGTCCCTGGCTGTGTCCCCATGTCCCTGACTCTGTCCCCATGTCCCTGGCTGTGTCCCCATGTCCCCGTGTCCCCGTGTCCCCGCAGTACGTGGTGCAGTGCCACGGGCAGACGCTGCTGCCGCGGTTCCTGGGCATGTACCGGGTCAGCGTGGACAGCGAGGACACGTACCTGCTGGTCATGAGGAACCTCTTCAGCCACCGCCTGCCCGTGCACAGGAAGTACGACCTCAAGGTACTGGGGTGTCCCCGAGCCCCCCGAGTGCTGCTGTGGGGCTGCCTCCCCCTGCAGGAGCGCTGGGGGGTGGGACGGTGGGGACAGACGGACACGAGAGATCTCTGCAGCCAGATCTGGAATTTGGGGTTCAGGGAGCTGCTGGGAGCTGCCAGGCACAGCTGGAGCGGGACTGAGAGGAGAGAGGGGTAAAGGGAGAGAAGGCAAGAGCGTGGTAAAGAGATGAGAGAGTGGGGAAGAGTTCCTCTTACGATAAATCTTCTTCTGGTCGTGGAATTTGGGGTTTATTGCAAAGGGCCAAGTGCAGGGCCCTGCTGGGAGCTGCCAGGCACAGCTGGAGCAGGACTGAGAGGGGGAGAGAGGATGAGAGAGAGGATGAGAGGGTAAGAGAGAGAGTAAAATAGAGGATAAGAGAGCGAGGTTCCCATTACAATACAATAAATCTTCTTCTGGTTGTGGAATTTGGGGTTTATTGCAAAGGGCCAAGTGCAGGGCCCTGCTGGGAGCTGCCAGGCACAGCTCAGAGCCGGCCCAGGAGGAGAGAAAGGTAAAGAGAGAGAAGGCAAGAGCGTGCTAAAGAGATGAGAGAGTGAGGAAGAGTAAAGAGGATAAAAAGAGAGAGTAAAAGAGGGTGAGGTTCCTGTTACAATAAATCTTCTGGTCGTGGAATTTGGGGTTTATTGCAAAGGGCCAAGTGCAGGGCCCTGCTGGGAGCTGCCAGGCACAGCTGGAGCAGGACTGAGAGAAGAGAGGGGAGAGAGGATGAGAGGGTGAGAGAGTAAAAGCATAAGAGAGTAAAAGGGGTAAGAGGGATAAGAGTGTAAAAGCATAAGAGAGCAAAGTTCCCATTACAATACAATAAATCTTCTTCTGTGTTGAATATTCTAATTCTCACTAACCAATCTACAAATTGGTTATATCTATATCTAACAATATACAAATCCTACAGCATTTCCATACAGCCTGTAAGAATCATTACATCACCACACTGTGCTACATTTTAAACTTTAAAAACTCCTCTTTGGGCCCCTTCTGCTAAGCCTAGAAACTACTCTTTGGAAACCCTAAAAACTCCTCTTTGGAGTAGTTTTAAACCCTAAAATCTCCTCTTTGGGCCCCTTCTGCCAAGCTGTAGGGTCTGCTCTGACCCTTGGACTGTCTGCAAGCAGAGGGTGTTGTTCCATCAAAAGGGGATCACCTTCAGCCAGCCACACCATTGTTTTCCTGTTGTTCAGTAACTGAGGGATCTCAAAGCTTGCTTTCATTTCAATCTCACTTATAGTTTCCATATTCTCAAAATCTTTTGCCAGACAATCATATTTACGAGGCTTTCCTGTTTCATCTCCCCCAACACCCCCAAACCCCCTCCTGTCACCTCTGCTCCCTGCAGGGCTCCCTGGTGGACCGAGAGGCCAGTGACAAGGAGAAGGTACTGCAGGGGGGGAGGGGGGATGCTGTGAACCCCATAAATTTGGGGGGGGGGGGGGGGGTCTCCAGGCCTTGTTTTCCCTCCTCCCCAATAATGGCAGCTCATTGCCTGCCCCCCTCCCCAGGGGCCCAGCCTGGGGTGTCCTCTCCATCCCTGGGGTGTCCCCTCCATCCCTGGGGTGTCCCCTCCAGCTCAGGGGTGTCCGGGGGGGTTCCCCCCATCCCTCCCCAGGGCAAGGAGCTGCCCACCCTGAAGGACGTGGATTTCCTCAACAAGAACGAGAAGGTGTTCGTGGAGGAGGAGCAGCAGCGCGAGTTCATGGACAAGCTCAAGCGGGATGTGGAGGTGGGGACGGGGGGGCTGCACCCCCAGAGGGGATTGAGGGGGGCTCCCTCCCCACCCCAAGTGACCCTTTGGCCTCCCAGTGCCCAGGCTCTGGGGGTTTGGGGGGCTCTCCCTGTGGCCATGGGGGTGTCCCCCACCTCTAATGGGTCAGCCCTGAGAGTCCAGGGGGTTTTTGGGGACCACGTGCAGCATTTGATGGCTCTGGGGGTCACAGTGCCCGGGCTCGGGGGGTTTGGGGGCTCTCCCTGCAGCCATGGGGGTATCTCTCACCCCTAATGACCCCTTGGTTGTTCCTCCAGCCCTGAAAATCGGGGGCTTTTTGGCAGGTGGGCGTCCCTTTCTCAGCATTCAGGCTCTGAGGGTTTGGGGGGTTCTCCCTGTGACCATGGCAGTGTCCCCCACCCCTAATGCCCCCAGCCCTGAGAATTGGGGGGGTTTTGGGTTGTGGGGGTCTCTTTCTCAGGGCCCGGGCTCTGAGGGTTTGGGGGCTCTCTCCCAGCACCGTGGGGGTCTCCCCCCACCCCTAATGACCCCTTGGTTGTCCCCCCAGCCCTGAGAGTCCGGGGGGGTTTTTGGGGACCATGTCCAGTATCTGATGGCTCCAGGGGTGACAGTGCCCAGGCTCTGGGGCTTTGGGGGGCACTCCCAGCAGCCATGGGGGTGTCCCCCACCCCTAATGACCCCTTGGTTGTCCCCCCAGCCCTGAGAGTCCAAGGGGTGTTTGAGGACCATGTCCAGTATTTGATTCCTGTGGGGGTCACAGTGCCCAGGCTCTGGGGGTTTTGGGGTGAGGGTCCCCTGTGTTCAGGCTCTGGGGTTTTGGGGTGAGGGTCCCCCATGCCCAGGCTCTGAGGGTTTGGGGGTCTCTCCCCATGGCTATGGGAGTGTCCCCCACCCCTAATGACCCCTTGGTTGTCCCCTCAGCCCTGAGAATTGGGGGATTTTGGGCTGTGGGGGTCACAGTGCCCAGGCTCTGGGGTTTTGGGGTGAGGGTCCCCTGTGTTCGGGCTCTGGGGTTTTGGGGTGAGGGTCCCCTGTGTTCGGGCTCTGGGGGTTTTGGGGTGAGGTTCCCGTGTGTTCAGGCTCTGGGGGTTTTGGGGTGAGGGTCCCCTGTGTTCAGGCTCTGGGGATTTTGGGGTGAGGGTCCCCTGTGTTCGGGCTCTGGGGGTTTTGGGGTGAGGGTCCCGTGTGTTCAGGCTCTGGGGGTTTTGGGGTGAGGGTCCCCTGTGTTCGGGCTCTGGGGGTTTTGGGGTGAGGTTCCCGTGTGTTCAGGCTCTGGGGGTTTTGGGGTGAGGGTCCCCTGTGTTCAGGCTCTGGGGGTTTTGGGGTGCCCCCCCCGGGGTTTTGTGTGCCCCCCCCCCCAATTCCTGCCGTGTCCCCCCAGTTCCTGGTGCAGCAGAAGCTGATGGACTACAGCCTGCTGCTGGGCATCCACGAGGTGGAGCGGGGCGAGCAGGAGGAGGAGGAGGAGCTGGAGGAAGAGGAGCTCGGCGGGGGGGGCGATGAGGGGGGGCTGGGGGGCCCCTATGGCACCTCCCCAGAGGGGCTGGGGGGGCTCCTCAACTCCTACCGGCCCCTGGGCCCCGGGGAGTTCGATCCCGGTGTGGACGTGTACGCGCTGCGCGGGGCCGAGGGTGAGCCGGGGCATTTTGGGGGGAATTTGGGGGGTCCTGGGGGGGTTTGGGGGCGCAGGCAGCGCTGACCCCCCCCCGCTGTGCCCCCCAGGAGCCCCCCGGCGTGAGGTTTATTTCATGGGGCTCATCGATGTCCTCACCCAGTACGACGCCCGCAAGAAGGCGGCGCACGCGGCCAAGACCGTCAAACACGGGGTGAGGGAACGGGGGACCCCAAAAATGGGGGGCACCCTGAACTGGGGGGCACCTCAAACACGGGGTGAGGGAATGGGGGACCCCAAAAATGGGGGGCACCTCAAACACGGGGTGAGGGAACGGGGGACCCCAAAAATGGGGGGCACCTCAAACACGGGGGGCACCTCAGACATGGGGTGAGGGAATGGGAGCACCCCGAAACTGGGGGGGCACCTAAAACAGGGGGTGAGGAAACAGGGGAGCCCCAGAATGGGGGGCACCACAAACATGGGGTGAAGGGGGCACCCCGAAATGGGGGGGGCACGGACTGGGGGGGGCACCCCAAACTGGGGGGTGGCATTTCCCAGCTGGGGCTGGCAGGGTTGGCTCCCCCGTGGTGTTTTTGGGGGGCTGAAGTTGGGGACAGAGAGGGGTTGGGGGGACCCGGGCCAAACCTTCCAAGGAGGATTTGGGGGGGGGGGGGGGGGTTAAAGCCCCTGGCAGGGTCTGGGGGGGCTGGAGGGGTGGGGGTGTGGGGGGGTTGGGACTGGGGGGGCTCAGGTGAAGCTGGGGGGGTGCCCAGGTTGGGGTTGGGTCCTGTGGGGGAGTCTGGGGGAGGGGTGGGCCCTCAGGGGGGGGGTCCCAGGAGTGCTCTGGGGGGTGCCAGGAGGGGCTGGGGGTCGTTCCCAGGGGGGCTCTGGGGGATGTCAGGAATAGCAGGGGGATCATTCCCAGGGGTGTCAGAGGGGCTGGGGGTCGTTCCCAGGGATGCCAGGGGGTGCTGGGGGTCCCAGGAGTGCTCTGGGGGGTGTCAGGGGGTGCTGGGGGTCGTTCCCAGGCGTGGGTTACCAGGGGGGTGTCAGGAATGGCAAGGGGATCATTCCCAGGGGCTGTCAGGGGGGCTGGGGGTCGTTCCCAGGGTCAGGCTCTGTTCCTGGGGGGCTCTGAGCCGCTGCCCCCCCAGGCCGGAGCCGAGATCTCCACGGTGCACCCCGAGCAATACGCCAAGCGCTTCCTCGACTTCATCACCAACATCTTCGCCTGAGGGACCAAACCCCCCCCAAGGGGTGCTGCCCCCACCCAACACCCCCACAGCACCCCCGCAGTGGGGTTCCACTGCTCAAGTGCCTTAACTTTATCCAAAGGGGTCTGGGGGGGCTCGGCCCCAGAACTGGGGGGGTCTGGGGTGTCCCCCCACCCTGCACAAGGGGCTCTGGGACCCTTCTGCCCCCTCCCCAAGCTGGGAGGGGTCAAACACTACTTGCCCCGGGGGGGGGGGGGGAAAGGGACCCCCACTCATGACTGGGGGTGCAGCCCCCACCCCCGTTCCAAATGGGGCTGAGGGCCACTCCCTGCCCCCCTCCGTGTGGGACCTGGGGGGGCTGCAGCTCCCTCCCCTTTACTGCAATTCCCGGGGGGGCAGGGGAGGACCCCGGCCCGGTGAGACCCCCGGGGGGGCGGGGCCTGCTGGGCTGACCCCCCCCCGTCCCCCATTTGTGGGGGCCTTTGTGCCCCCCACCCCATTTATGGGGCTCCTTCCCTTGCTCTGTTCTGAGAAATAAATTATTGAACCGGCCCTGCGTGTGTCCCGTTCCCTGAGCCCCTCGGCCCCTCCTGCGCCCCTCAGACCCCCCGGGTACCCCCAAATTCCCGGGGACCCCCGAATTCCCGACTCCGTGGCCCCGCCCCCGCCGCTACGGCCCCGCCCCCAGGCGCGTTGCCATGGCGACGCCCTCCTCGCCGGCCCCGCGCGCCGTTGCCATGGCCCCGCCCCTCCCCCGTTGCCATGGCGGCCCCGCCCCGCGCGGTCACGTGAGGCGGCCGCGCGCAGGGCGCCCCCCGCCGCCGGACGCGCCCGCGATGCTGCGCCCGCCCGGGCCCGGTGCGTGCGGGACCCCCGGAACCCCCCCGGGACCGCCCCGGGACCGCCCGGGCATCCCCCGCCCTGCCCCCGGCATCCCGCCCTGCCCCCGGCACCCCGCCCTGCCCCCGGCACCCCGCCCCGGGCCTGCTGATGCCCGCACCGCAGCGACCCCCCGGGCCCCTCCCCGGGCCTGTCCGCTCCTATCGGGCTTCACCGGGAACCCCGGCCCCCTCCCCGGGCCTCACCGAGACCCCCCGGGCCTGTCCGCTCCCCTCGGGTCTCACCGGCACCCCTCGGGCCTGTCCGTTCCTACCGGGCCTCACCGAGACCTCCCGGCCCCCTCCCCGGGCCTCACCGAGACCCCCCCAGGCTCCTCCTCGGGCCCGTCCGCTCCCCTCGGGCCTTAGCGGGACCCCCCGGGCCCCTCCCCGGGCCTGTCCGCTCTCCCCGGGCCTTATCGGCACCCCCCGGGCCTTATCGGGACTCACGGGCCCCCCCTCGCGTCTCACCGGGACCCCCGGGCCCCTCCCGGGCCTGGTCTGTCCCCGCCCCGAGCTTCAGCGGGACCCCCGGGCCTGTCCCGTCACCGGCGGCTCCGTTCGTCCGCCCGGGCCTCACCGGGCCCCCCCGGGCCTGTCCGGATCCCCCCCATTCCGGGCCCCATCCCCCACCCTGCCCCCCCTGCATGGAGCCCCTCGGGGATGGGGGGGATGGGGACACCGGGGGACACCGGGGGGGATGGGGACACCGGGGGACACCGGGGGGGATGGGGACACCGGGGGACACCGGCGCGGTCACCCCCCCTCCCCGCGGGCCATGGCCGGGCAAACACCCCTGGGCCGCTCCGGGGGGGCCGGATGGGTCTGGGGGACCCCCAGAAGCTGCTGCCCCCCCCCCCCCCCCCAGGAGGGCTGTGGGGTCCCCTGGGGACACGGGGGGTGACGGTGCTGTTGTTGTTATGGGGTCACCTGGGTGAGGGGGGGCACGGGGGGGTTGATGAGCCCCCAGATTGGGTCTGGGGGTGGTGGGGGCCGCCTGTGACCCCCCCGTGTCCCTCCGTGTCCCCCCAGCCCCGGGCTCGTGGCTCTGCTGATCTCCGTGCTCCGCTCGTGTCCCCCATGGGCTCACCAGGTGGGTGTGGGGGACCCCCCGGCTTCTGGGGACCCCCCCGGGGCTGAGACCCCCCCTTGGCTTTGGGGACCCCCTTTGGACCCTTCCCCCCGCCTGTGGGACCCCCTGGCTTTGGGAGACCCCTTGGTTCTGGGGACTCCCCTTGGCACCCCTGAGTTCTGGGGACCCCCCTCAGTCACCCTCCAGTTTCTGGGGACCCCCTTTGGGCCCTTCCCCCTGGGCTGTGGGACCCCCCTGGCTTTGGGGACCCCCTTGGAGCGCCCGTGGGACCCCCTGGCCATGGAGCCCCCCCGGGTTCTGGGGATCCCCTTCAGTCACCCCCCGGTTCTGGGGACCCCCCCTCGGGCAACCCCAAGTTTTGGGAACCCCCCCTTGGGCACCCTCCGGGTTCTGGGACCACCCTCAGGCACCCCCCATATTCTGGGGACCCCCCTTTGGCACCCCGCAGTTCTGGGGACCCCCCTTGGGCACGCCACGGGATGGGGGACATTGCTGGGGACACCCCAACCCTCACCCCCCCTCCCTCCAGGGCTCACGGCCGGTGCCACCCCCGGGGTGTCCCCAATTTGGGGACAGGACAGGTTTAACCCTTGGGTGGCACCTTGGCCGGGTGAGCGTCCCCGCCGGGTTTGGGGGGCACTGTGCCCCCCCCGAACCCCCCTGGGTGCCATGGCCGGGCTCTGGGGGGGTCCATGCCCACACTCAGAGGGGTTTTGGGGGGTCATGGTGGGATTTGGTTGGGTTTTGGGGTGACCCACAGTCCCCAGGCTCTGGGACTTGGAGTCTCCAGGGTCAGGGGATTTTGGGGGGTCCCTGCCCAGGCTCTGAGAGGATTTTGGGGTCCGTATCCAGTCTCTGAGGATTTTGGGGGTCCATTCCCAGCTCAGAAGTTTTGGGGTGCATGTTCAGTCTCTGACAGATTTTGGGGATCCATATCTAGTCTCAGAGGATTTTGGGGGGCCCATGGCCAGGCTCTGAGAGGGTTTGGGGAGTCCATGACCAGGCTTTGAAAGGTTTTGGGGGGTCCCTGCCATAACTCTGAGAGGTTTTGGGGGCCCATGCCCAGTCTCAGAAGTTTTGGGGTTCTGTGCTCAGTCCCTGGCAGTTTTGGGGGTCCATATCCAGTCTCAGAGGATTTTGGGGTCTGTATCCAGTCTCAGAGGATTTTGGGGATCCATGCCCAGTGTCAGAGGGGTTTTGGGGGGTCCATGGCCTGGCTCTGTGAGGTTTTGGGGCTCCATGCCCAGTGTCTGAGTTTTGGGGGTCCATGCCCAGTCTCAGAAGTTTTGGGGCCCTGTGCTCAGTCTGTGGCAGTTTTTGGGGATCCATATCCAATCTCAGAGGATTTTGGGGTGTCCATGCCCAGTCTCAGGCTTTGAAGATCCCACACCCAGATTTTGAGGTTCAAAGGGTCCCACAAGCAGCCCTTGATGGTTTTGGGGTGTCCCCACCCCACGTTTTTATTCCTGTCAAGGATTTTGGGGTGTTGGGGGCCACCAGATGATGGTGCCAGTGGGGTCCAGGCTCATGAGGTTTTGGGGGTCCCGTGCCCAGTCCCTGGGGTTTTGGGGTGCCTCAGTGTCATTTGGGATGTTGGGGTGCAGGGGGACCCCCAAGAGCCAGGCCATGGTGGCAGTGGGGTCCAGGTTCAGGAGGTTTTGGGGGGTCCATCTCCATCCCCTGCTGGTTTGGGGTGTCCCTGGGTGTTTTGGGGTGTCCATGGGTATTTCGGGGTGTCCCTGCTCAATCTCTGGGTGTTTTGGGGTGTCCGTGGGTATTTCGGGGTGTCTGTGCTCAATCTCTGGGTGTTTTGGGGTGTCCATGGATGTTTCGGGGTGTCCCTGCTCAATCTCTGGGTGTTTTGGGGTATCCATGGGTATTTCGGGGTGTCTGTGCTCAATCTCTGGGTGTTTTGGGGTGTCCATGGGTGTTTTGGGGTGTCCATGGGTATTTCAGGGTGTCTGTGCTCAATCTCTGGGTGTTTTGGGGTGTCCATGGGTATTTCGGGGTGTCTGTGCTCAATCTCTGGGTGTTTTGGGGTGTCTGTGGGTGTTTTGGGGTGTCCCTGCTCAATCTCTGGGTGTTTTGGGGTGTCCGTGGGTGTTTCAGAGGGTCCGTGCCCAGTCCCAGCTTTGGGGTATCTGTGGGTGTTTTGGGGTGTCCATGCTCAATCTTTCGGGGTGCCCATGCCCATTTTGGGCTGCCCGTGCCCGTTTTGGGGTGCCCATGGGTGTTTCGGGGTGCCCATGCCCGTTTTGGGGTGCCCCTGATGCCCCCGGGCTGTCCCGCAGTGTCCTTGGTGCTCTCGAGGGTGTCGGGGCCCCAGCAGGAGTGGGGTGACGGTGCCAGCAGGGTGCTGTCCCTGGGGATGTGCCCAGCTCTGGGTGTTCCGGGGTGCCCATGGCTGTTTTGGGGTGTCCCTGGGTGTTTCGGGGTGTCTGTGCTCAATCCCCTGATGTTTCGGGGTGCCCATTGGTGTTTTGGGGTCCGTGCTCAGTCCCAAAGTGTTTTGGCATTTCCATGGGTGTTTTGGGGTCCGTGTGTCATCTCTGGGTGTTTTGGGGTGCCCATGGCTCTTTTGGGGTCTGTGCTCAATCTCTGGTTGTTTTGGGGTGTCCATGGGTATTTCAGGGTGTCCCTGCTCAATCTCTGGGTGTTTTGGGGTGTCCATGGGTGTTTTGGGGTGTCTGTGCTCAATCTCTGGGTGTTTTGGGGTGTCCATGGGTATTTCGGGGTGTCTGTGCTCAATCTCTGGGTGTTTCAGGGTGCCCATGGCTCTTTTGGGGTCTGTGCTCAATCTCCGGGTGTTTTGGGGTGTCCATGGTTGTTTCACAGTACCATGCTCAATCCCTGGGTGTTTTGGGGTGTCCATGGTTGTTTCACAGTACCATGCTCAATCCCTGGGTGTTTTGGGGTGTCCTTGGTTGTTTCACAGTACCATGCTCAATCCCTGGGTGTTTTGGGGTGCCCGTGCCCACTCCCGGGTGTTTCAGGGTGTCCCTGCTCAATCCCCTGATGTTTTGGAGTGCCTGTGGGTGTTTTGGGGTGTCCCTGCTCAGTCTCCTGGGTGTTTCGGGTGCCCGTGGGTGTTTTGAGGTGTCCCTGGGTGTTTCGGGGTGCCCCGTGTGCCCAGCCCTGATGCCCTCGGGGCCGTCCCGCAGTGTCCTTGGTGCTCTCGAGGATGTCGGGTGTGGGGTGCCATTGCCGGCAGGGTCCTGTCCCTGGGGATGTGCCCAGCTCTGGCTGTTTCAGGGTTCTGGGGTGTCCCTGGGTGTTTCGGGGTGTCCTGTGTGCCCAGCCCTGACGCCCCCAGGCCATCCCGCAGTGTCCTTTGTGCTCTCGAGGATGTCTCAAGGTGCCCCAGCAGGAGTGGGATGAGAGTGCCAGCAGGGTGCTGTCCCTGGGGATGTGCCCAGCCCTGAGTGTTTCGGGGTGTCCCTGCTCACTCCCGGGTGTTTCGGGGTGCCCATGGCTGTTTTGAGGTGTCCCTGGGTGTTTCGGGGTGTCCCTGCTCAGTCCCCTGACGCCCCTGGGCCGTCCCGCAGTGTCCTTGGCGCTCTCGAGGATGTCGGGCTGTGGTGCCCCCGGTGCCAAGAGCTGGGTGCCAGTGCTAGCAGGGTCCTGTCCCTGGGGATGTGCCCAGCCCTGGCTGTTTCGGGGTGTCCATGGCTGTTTGGGGGTGCCCGTGCTCAATGCCTGGGTGTTCCGGGGTGTCCGTGGGTGTTTTGAGGTGTCCCTGGGTGTTTCGGGGTGCCCCGTGTGCCCAGCCCTGATGCCCTCCGGGCCGTCCCGCAGTGTCCTTGGTGCTCTCGAGGATGTCGGGCTGCGGTGCCCCCGGTGCCAAGAGCCGGGTGACGGTGCCGGCAGGGTCCCGTCCCTGGGGATGTGCCCAGCCCTGGCTGTTCCGGGGTGCCCGTGGGTGTTTCGGGGTGTCCCAGCTCAGTCCCCTGACGCCCCCGGGCCGTCCCGCAGTGTCCTTCGTGCTCTCGAGGATGTCGGGCTGCGGTGCCCCCGGTGCCAAGAGCCGGGTGACGGTGCCCAAGCGCGTGTGGGAGTTCGTGACGCGGGAGCGCGCGGCGCGCCTGGCGCTGCTGGCGCAGGAGGCGCGGGTGCGGATCCTGGTGGACGGCGAGACCCCCGAGCTGTACGTGCTGCAGCTGTGCGCGACCCCCCCGGGGCCCCCCGGCGGCGCGGGGCTCTGCCCGGCCCGCAAGGCGCTCAAGGCGCTGCTCAAGGAGACCGAGAAGGAGCTGAAGAAGCGCAGCCAGCGGCACGGGGAGGTGCTGGGGGCGCGCCCGGAGCCCCCCGCGGGCGCCGCGGGCTGTCCCGGCGCGGGCGCGGCGCGGGACGAGGAGCCGGAGCGGCAGTGCCCGATCTGCCTGGGCGAGATGCGCGGGCCGCGCACGCTGGAGCGCTGCCGCCACTCGTTCTGCGGGGAGTGCATCGCGCGGGCGCTGCAGGTGCGCTCCGCCTGCCCCGTCTGCGGCCGCTTCTACGGGCAGCTGGTGGGCAACCAGCCCCCCGACGGCCGCATGCTGGTCACCCGCGACGCCGCGCTGCCGCTGCCCGGCTACGAGGCCTTCGGCACCATCATCATCCAGTACGTCTTCCCGCCCGGCGTGCAGGGGGTGAGTGCCTGCAGGGGGAGGCGTTTCCCGGCCGGATGGGCGATCGAAATCCCCTTGGGCGGGCCCGGCCCGGCCCTAAGCCCCCAGTGCCCCCATGGGTGCCCCCAGTGCCCCGGGCTCAGCTCTGTGCCCCTGGTTGTCCCCAAATCCTGCTGAGGGCCCCCGGTGCCCCCATGGGTGCCCCCAGTGCCCCGGGTTCAGCTCTGTGCCCCCAGTGCCCCTGGTTGTCCCCAAATCCCCAGCCTTCCTGGGTGCCCCAAAACTGTGATGGGTGCCCCAACCTGGTCCTGTCCCCAAATCCTGCTGAGGGCCCCCAGCGCCCCAATGGGTGCTCCCAATGCCCCTGGTTCAGCTCTGTGTCCCCAGTGCCCCTGGATGTCCCCAAATCCTGCTGGGTGTCGCCAGCCTTCCTGGGTGCCCTAAAACTATGATGGGTGCCCCAAGCCAGTCCTGTGCCCCTGGTTGTCCCCAAATCCTACTGGGGGTCCCCAACCCCCTGATGGGTGCCCCGAATGCCCTGGGTTCAGCTCTGTGCCCCTGGCTGTCCCCAGTCCTGCTGGGTGTCCCCAGTGCCCCAATGGGTGCCCCCAATGCCCCTGGTTCAACTCTGTGTCCCTGGCTGTCCCCAAATCCTGCTGGGTGTCCCCAGCCTTCCTGGGTGCCCCAAACCCATGATGGGTGCCCCAACCCAGTCGTGTGCCCCTGGTTGTCCCCAGATACTTCTGGGCACCCCCAGCATCCCTGGGTGCCCCCAAGTCCACAGTCTGTGCCCCTGGCACCCCTGGGTGTCTCCAGATTCTATTGGGTGGCCTGGCACGGTGCAGTGTCCCCAGCGCCCTCAGGTCCTGATGGACCTCACCACGGCTGTAACCTGAATCTGGGGTGTCCCCATACCTGTGACCCCCTCACCTGTCCCCCATTCTGTGCAGCCATGCAGTGCCTGGGCACCACGTGGGCACTGACACCTGTGCCCCTGTCCCCCCTCACCTGGGTGAACACCTGTGCCCTGGGTGTCCCCAGATACCCCTGAGCCAACTCTGTGCCCCCAGTGCCCCTGGGTGCCCCCAAACCTCGATGAGTGCGTGCATCAGCCCTGGGTGCCCCAAAGCTGTGGTGGGTGCTCTAACCCAATCCTGTACCCCAATGCCCCTGGGTGCCCCCAAACCCTGCTGGGCCACCCACCCATCCTGGCACGTGTCCCTGGGTGCTCCCAAATCCTTCTGGCTGTTACTGACAACCCTGCTGGGTGTCCCCAAATGCCCCCGTGTCCCCAACAGCCCTGGGTGCTGCCAGCACCCCTGGGTTCCCCAAACCTGCTGGGTGCCCCCAACCTGATCCCCACCCCCCCCATTCCTTCTGTCCCCCATCCCTTGCCCCCCACGCCCTGGGTAGGTGAAGTATCCCCGGCCCTTCCCCTGTCCCCCTGTCCTTCTGTCCCCCTGTCCTTCTGTCCCCCTGTCCCCCTGTCCTTCCCTGCTGTGTCCCCTCCATGCCCCATGGCTGTGGTACCTGGGCACCACGTGGGCACCTGCCCCGTGTGCCCCCCACATGCCTCCCCCACACCTGTGCCCCCTGTACCTGAGCCTGGGGCTGCAGCACGCCAGGACCAGACAGAGCCTGGCATCTGTCCCCCGTGCCCCTGTCACTGCCCCCTTAGCTGTGCCCCTCTCAGTGCCCCCCTGTGCCCCCGTCACTGCCCCCCCCCATTACCTGTGCCCCCCCACGGCTGTAACCTGAATCTGGGGTGTCCCCATACCTGTGACCCCCTCACCTGTCCCCCATCCTGTGCAGCCATGCAGTGCCTGGGCACCACGTGGGCACTGACACCTGTGCCCCTGTCCCCCCTCACCTGCCCAGGTGAAGCACCCAAACCCGGGTGTGCGCTACCCAGGCACCACGTGGGCACTGACACCTGTGCCCCTGCCCCTGTCCCCCTCACCTGTGCCCTGGTACCACGTGCCCCTGTCTCTGTCCCTCACCTGTCCCCCCTCACCTGCCCAGGTGGAGCACCTGAACCGGGGGGTGCAGTACCCTGGCACTACATTGGCACTGACACCTATGCCCCTGTCTCTGTCTCCTTCACCTGTCCCTCACCTGCACAGGTGGAGCACCAGAACTCGGGCATGTGGTACCCTGGCACCACGTGGGCACTGACACCTGTGCCCCTGTCACTCCCCTGCCCCTCTCACCTGTCCCCCCACGCAGGTGGAGCACCAGAACTCGGGCGTGCGGTACCCGGGCACCACATGGGCACTGACACCTGTGCCCTGTCCCTGTCCCCTGGCACCACGTGGGCACTCACACCTGTGCCCCTGTCCCTCACCTGTCCCCCCCCCCGCCATACAGGTGGAGCACCCAAACCCGGGTGTGCGGTACCCGGGCACCACATGGGCACTGACACCTCTCCCCTCACCTGTCCCTCACCTGTCCCCCCCCATGCAGGTGGAGCACCTGAACCTGGGGGTGCAGTACCCTGGCACCATGTGGGCACTGACACCTGTGCCCCTGTCTGTGTCCCCTCACCTGTGCCCCTGCCCCTCTCACCTGTCCCCTGGCACCACATGGGCATTCACACCTGTGCCCCTGCCCCTCACCTGTGCCCCTGTACCCCCATGCAGGTGGAGCACCCAAACCTGGGCATACGGTACCCAGGCACCACATGGGCATTGACACCTGTCCCCTCACCTGTGCCCCTGCCCCTCTCACCTGTCCCCTGGCACCACGTGGGCACTGACACCTGTACCCCTGTCACTCCCCTGCCTCTCTCACCTATCCCCCCTCACCTGCCCAGGTGGAGCACCCGAACCCACGGGTGCAGTACCCTGGCACCACATGGGCACTGACACCTGTGCCCTCACCTGTGCCCCTGTCCCTCACCTGGCCCCCACGCAGGTGGAGCACCCGAACCCGGGCGTGCGGTACCCGGGCACCGCATGGGCACTGACACCTGTGCCCCTGCCCCTGTCCCTCACCTGTCCCCCCATGCCCAGGTGGAGCACCCGAACCCGGGCGTGCGGTACCCGGGCACCACGCGCGTGGCGTACCTGCCCGACTGCCCCGAGGGGAACAAGGTGCTGGGGCTGTTCCGCAAGGCCTTCGCCCAGCGCCTCACCTTCACCGTGGGCACCTCGCTGACCACGGGCCGTGCCAACGTCATCACCTGGAACGACATCCACCACAAGACCAACTGCACCGGCGGGCCCCAGCTGTGCGGGGGGCACGGGGGGCACCGGGCGGGCATCTGTGGGGCACCTGGGGGGGCACCAGTGGGGCACCTGGGGGGGTGGGGGAAAGCGCCCAGCATGAGACTGACTGACCCCGGCTGTGCCAGGGGGTCTGGGGGCACCTGGGTGGGCTGGTGGGCACCTGTGCACGTGGGGCGCACCTGTGAGGGCACCTGTGAGAGCTGATGGGCACCTGTGTACATGGGGGGCACCTGGGGGGGGTGATGAGCGCCTGTGCACAAGGGGGCACCTGGGAGGGCACTTGGGGGGCTGGTGAGCACCTGTGCACATGGGGGGCACCTGGGAGGGCACCTGGGGGACAGCACCCGCCACATCCAGCACCAGCTGTGGGAGGGGGCACTGGGGGGCACCTGGGGTATTGGAGGAGGGAGGATGGTGAGGGGCGGGCACCCTGGGAAGGGAGGATGGTGAGGGGTTGGCACCCAGGGTGGGGCACGGCCTGACTCCCTCCCCTGTGCCCCCAGGTTCGGGTACCCCGACCCCACGTACCTCGCCCGGGTGCAGGAGGAGCTGCGGGCCAAGGGCATCACCGAGGACTGAGCGGGGGGCACGGACCCCTCCCGGGCACGGGGACCCCCCCAGGATCACCCCAGGCAGCGAGGACCCCCCCAGAGCCCCCCTGGGCAGGGGGACCCCCAAACAAGGGGGCAGGAGGAGGCCCCCTGGGCAGAGGGATCCCCCCTTCAATGGGACCCCCATGCAGGGGATCCCCTCTTCAATGGGACCCCCATGTGGGGGGATCCCCTCATCCAACAGGACCCCCCATGCAGGGGGATCCCCCATAAAATGGGACCCCCCCCCATCCAACGGGACCCCCCATGCAGGGAGATCCCCCCACAAAACGGGGCCCCCATATGGGGGGATCTTCCCTTCAATGGGACCCCCATGCGGGGGGATCCCCCCATAAAACGGGACCACCCCTGAATTGGGGGACCCCCCCCAGCCCCCCCGGCTGGCAATGGGGGCACAAGGAGGGGCCCAGACCCCCCCAGAGGGGTTGGTGCCACCCAGCCCCCGCAGCACGGACAGACAGACAGACCCCTGTACATAGCCCTGACCCCCAGGACAGACAGACAGACGGGGGCATCCCCGCCCCCCCAGCCCCGGGGGGGTCCCGCCCTCGGGGGGGGTTATTTATTTTGTATTTCCCCCCCAGGTCTGTAACTTTGATCCAATAAAAATATGCAACGGATCGAGGGGGGCCAGGGGGCTCCCCCCATTCCTGGGGCAGTGAGGGGGGCACAGTGAGCCTGGGGGGGGTGAGTGAGGGGACATGGGGGCACAGGGCTGGGGACACTGGCATGGGGACGGGAGATATGGGGGACACTGGCATGGGGACAGGAGATATGGGGGACACTGACATGGGGCACAGGGCTGGGGACACTGGCATGGGGACAAGAGATATGGGGGACACTGACATGGGGGCACAGGGCTGGGGACACTGGCATGGGGACAGGAGATATGGGGGACACTGACATGGGGGCACAGGGCTGGGGACACTGGCATGGGGACAGGAGACACGGGGTTTGGGATGGGACATGGGGGTTTTGGGATAGGACATGGAGATTTGGGATGGGACATGGGGATGTTGGGGTGAGGACATTGGGGTGGGACATCGGGACAACGGGATGGACGTGGCGACATGGGCCTGGGACAGCAGGATGGAGACATTGGGGTGGGGACACGGGCATGGGACAGTGAGGGCACATTGGGGCTGTGTGGGTGGCACTTTGGGGCGGGACACTGGGATGGGGTTGTGGGATGGGGGCACTGGGCTGGGAAACCACGATGGAAACTTTGGGATTTTGTGGGCTGGGCCCTGAGCTCAGGGGGATTTTGGGGTGGGACAGCACAGAATCATGGAGTGCACTGGGGTAGGAGGGACCCTACAACCCATCCCAGCCCTGCCATGGCAGGGACAGCTCCCCAGGGTCACCTCCCTCTGTCCCAGGTGCTCCAGCCTGGCCTTGGGCACTGCCAGGGATCCAGGGACAGCCTCAGCTGCTCTGGGAAATCCATCCCAGCCCTTCCCACCCTCCCAGGGAGCGAGCGATTCCTGCCCAATCTCCCATCCATCCCTGCCCTTTGGAAGCCATTCCCTGTGTCCTGTCCCTCCATCCCTGTCCCCAGTCCCTCTCCAGCTCTCCCGGAGCCCCTTTGGGCCCTGCCAGGGCTCTGAGCTCTCCCTGCAGTGGGGTGAGCACCCCCAGCTCTCCCAGCTCTCCCCAGAGGGGCTCCAGCCCTGCAGCAGCTCCGGGGCCTCACAGAATTCACAGAATCACTGGGTTGGAAGAGAACTTCAAGACCATCGAGTCCAATCCAGCCCCAGCGCCTTAACTAAACCCTGGCACCCAGTGCCACCTCCAGACTTTGTTAAACACCCCCAGGGATGGGGACTCCACCACCTTCCTCTGCCCTGGGAATTCCCAAAATTCACAGAATCCACAGAATGACCAGGCTGGGAGAGAGAGACCCTGAAGGCCACGGAGTCCAACCCAGCTGCAACACCTCAGCTAAACCCTGGCACCCAGTGCCACATCCAGGCTTTGTTAAACACACCCAGGGATGGGGACTCCACCACCTCCCTGGACAGAACATTCCAGAACTTTACCACCCTTTCTGTAAAATTTTTCCTGGTATCCAACCTGAATTTCCCTTTGCACAGATTGAGATGTGTCCTGTGGTTCTGTCAGTTCCTGCAGAAAGAGCCCAGCCCCAGCTGGGCACAGGCACCTTTCAGGGAGTTGTGAGATTGATAAGGTCATCTCTGAGTCTCCTTTTCTCCAGGCTGAGCACCCCCAGCTCCCTCAATGGTTCCTCACAGGGTTTGTGCTCCCAGCCCCTCTCCAGCCTCATTGCCTTCACTGGACACGCTCAAGAGAGATCTTGAGATCCCAAAGTACAATAACCACACCTCAATCCCAAAAAAAAACCCGGTTCACAGCACTAAATTGGGATGAAGAGGGCACAACTTCTTGGGTGTTGGGCAAAACTGGATGATGGACGTGTTTGAGGAGGGGGAAAGTCAATCCAACCTCCTGGTTCCACTAAACCCAACTCAGTGAGGAGTTTAAATTAATTTTAAAATGGGGTTATAATGTATCAGTGAACACAAGCAGAGCACCAAACTGCGTAAACCATCATCTCGACGTCCTTCCCAAACTGAGGGGCCAGAACTGGACACAGCACTCGAGGTGTGACCTCACCTGTGCCAAGTACGGGGACAGAATGATGTCCCTGCTCCTGCTGGCCACACCATTCCTGATCCAGGCCAGGAGCCATTGGCCTGCTTGGCCACCTGCACCCACTGCTGGCCTCCTCTGGGCTCTCTCCAGCAGCTCCTCATCCTCCCTGTGCAGGACGCCAGGGCTGGAGCAGCTCTGCAGGTGGGGTCTCACCTGGGCACAGGGGCACAGGGGCAGAGCTTCCCTCCCTCTGCCCACGCTGGGGCTCAACCCAGCTCAGGGGGCACCTGGATGTGGCCAGGATGAGTCCAACACCCTCAAATCCTTCCCCGTGGGGTCACCCCTGGGGTCTCACCTGGGCACAGGGGCACAGGGGCAGAGATGCCTCTCTCTGCCCACCCTGGGGCTCAGCCCAGGATCAGGGGGGCACCTCAGTGCCCAGGGATGTGGCCAGGACGTGACCAGCACACTCAAATCCTTCCCCGTGGGGTCACCCCTGGGGTCTCACCTGGGCACAGGGGCACAGAGGCAGAGACCCTCCCTCTGGGGCTCAGCCCAGGCTTGGGTGTTGGGTTCCCAGGGATGTGGCCAGGATGTGTCCAGCACCCTCAAATCCATCCCCATGGGGTCACCCATGTCCCAGGTCCTTCTCCCAGGTGCTCCCAGTCCCTTCCCAGCCCAGTTGGGTTTTTGCTCCTGGCCCAGGTGCAGGAGAAATAACCGGGGTGCAGAACTGGGCTGTGCTGGAATCCTTGGGGCTCCCACCAGCCCAGCCTGTCCTGGGGTGCAGCCCTGACCTGAGACACCTGGCTGGGGACACTGGGGTGGGACACAGAGATGTGACAGTGGGATGAGGCTGGGGACACTGAAATGGGGGCACTGAGGTGGGGACACTGCCCTGGGAAAGCGGGATGGGGACATGGGGATGGGACACGGGGATGGGGACACTGGGATGGGACACCAGGATGGTGAGCACCAGGATGGTCACTGGGACATTGGGATGGGACACCAGGGATGGTGAGCACCAGGATGGTCACTGGGACACTGGGATGGGACACTGAGATGGTGAGCACCAGGATGGTCACTGGGACATTGGGATGGGACACTGGGATGGTGAGCACCAGGATGGTCACTGGGACACTGGGATGGGACACTGGGATGGTGAGCAGCAGGATGGATGGTCACTGGGACATTGGGATGGGACACTGGGATGGTGAGCAGCAGGATGGTCACTTGGGTTGGGACACTGGGATGGGACAACAGGATAGAGACAGTAAGTGGTCACCGCCAGGATGGTCACTGGGACATTGGTATGGGACACCAGGGATGGGTCTCTGGGGTTGGGATACTCGGGTGGAACATTGGGATGGGACACCAGCATGGTCACTGAGATGGTCAGCACCAGGATGGTCACTGGGGCATTGGGATGGGACAGATTTAGGACATCAGGCTTGGACAGTGAACCGAGATATTGGGGTGAAACATTGCCATGGGGTGTCCCAGGATGGGTCACTGGCATTGGGTCACTGGGGTTGGGACATTGGGATGGGACACCAGGATAGAGACACTTAGGTGGTCAGCATCAGGATGGTCACTGGGACATCGGGATGGGACACCAGAGATGATGAACACCAGGATGGTCACTGGGGTTGGGACATTGGGATGGCACAGATTTGGGACATCGGGCTTGGACAGTGAACTGAGACACTGGGGTGCCACGTTCCCATGGGATGTCCCAGGATGGGACATTGAAATGGAACACCAGAATGGGTCACCAGGATGGGACATTGGGATGAGACACCAGGGCACTGGGGTGGACACCACCAGGATGGTCACTGGGACGTTGGGATGGGATACCGGGATGGGTCATTGCGGTTGGGACAGTGGGGTGGGACAAAGGCAGGCCAGGACATAGAATGGGGACATTGCAATGGCCTGGATAGGACACAGCGAGGGGGACACAGGGACAGGTTTGGGAGAGGGGACAGCGACATCACCTTGGCAGCCCCATGGGTCACTCAGGAGTGGCTGCAGGGTGGCCCAACACCAGCCCTGCTGTGGCCTTGCTCCCTCAGGGGCTGTGTCTGTGGGTGTCCTTGTCCCTGGCTGTGCAGCCTCGTGTCCATTGTGTGTCCTTGTCCCTGTCCCTGTCCTGGCGTGTCCTTGTCCTTCACTGTGGCCCCAGTCCCTGCCTGTCCCTGCCCATGTTCCTGCCACGTCCCTGTCCCCAGTGTGTCCATGCCTGTGTCCTGGAGTGTCCCTGTCTCTGCCCTGTCTCTGTCCCTATTCCTGTCCCTGTCCCAGCAGTGTCCCTGCCCACCCCCTGTGTGTCTCCACGTCCCTGGAGTGTCTGTCCCTGTCACATCCCTGTCCTTGTCACTGCTCTGTCGCTGTGTACCATGCCATGTCTCTGTCAGTGGTCTCTCCTTGTCCCCCGTGTGTCCCATTGTCCTCTTGTCCTTGGCCCTGGCATGTCCATGACCGTGGCGTGTCCCTTCCCATGTCCTGTTCTGTGTGCCACCAATTCCCACATCCTGCTGTGTCCCTCTCCCTGCCATCTCCTGTCCCTGTCCCTGTCCCTGTCCCTGTCCCTGTCCCTGTCCCTGCCGTGTCCTGCCAGGGCAGGAGGGACCCTGGAGGGCGCTGGGTGGGGGAGGGGGGCCCAGGGGCATTCCTGGTGAAAATCCCCCTCACCAAAGGCCACGCCCAGGAGGAACTGCACCCACTGACCACGCCCACCGACCACACCCACTGACAACACCCACTGACCACGCCCACTGATCGCACGCCCTGGCCACTCCCACTGCCTGCATACCCCAGCCCCATGTAGATTCTATTGCCCCTCCCACCCCCAAGGCCCCTCCCACCCCAAAACCCCTCGCACCCCCCATAGCCCCCACCCTGTAGCCCCTCCCACCTCATAGCCCCTCCCACCCCAAAGCCCCTCCCATCCCAAAGGCCCCTCCCACTCCAAGGCCCCTCTCATCCCCAAAGCTCCTCCCACCCCAAAGCTCCTCCCACTCCAAGCCCCTTCCATTCCAAGCCCCTCCCACCCCAAAGCCCCTCCTACTCCCATAGCTCCTCCCACCCCAAGGCCCCGCCCACCCAAAGCCCCTCCCACCCTCATAGCCACTCCCATCCCATAGCCCCCAGCATAACCCCACCCACCCAAAGCTCCTCCCATCCCACAGCTCCTCCCACCCCACTGCCCCTCCCACCCCCATACCCCCTCCCACTCTAAAAAGCCCTTCCCACCCTCATAGCCCCGCCCATGCCAAAAGCCCCTCCCATCCCCAAAGCCCCTCCGACCCAAGAACCCTCCCACCCAAAGATCTTCCCACCCCCATAGCCCCTCCCACTCCCAGAGCCCCTCCCACCCCCATAGCCCCTCCCACTCCCAGAGCCACTCCCACTCCCAGAGCCCCTCCCACCCCCATAGCCCCTCCCACCCCCATAGCCCCTCCCACCATAGCCCCTCCCACCCCCATAGCCACACCCACTCCCAGAGCCCCTCCCACCCCCATAGCCACTCCCACTCCCAGAGCCCCTCCCACCCCCAGAGCCACACCCACTCCCAGAGCCCCTCCCACCCCCATAGCCCCTCCCACCCCCATAGCCCCTCCCACCCCCAGAGCCACACCCACTCCCAGAGCCCCTCCCACCCCCATAGCCACTCCCACTCCCAGAGCCCCTCCCACCCCATAGCCCCTCCCACCCCCATAGCCCCTCCCACCCTCATAGCCCCTCCCACCATAGCCCCTCCCACCCCCATAGCCCCTCCCAATCCCAGAGCCCCTCCCACCCCCATAGCCCCTCCCACCCTCATAGGCCCTCCCCCATAGCCCCTCCCACCCCCATAGCCCCTCCAACTCCCAGAGCCCCTCCCACTCCCATAGCCCCTCCCACTCCCATAGCCCCTCCCACCCCCATAGCCACTCCCACTCCCATAGCCCCTCCCACCCCCATAGCCCCTCCCACCCCCATAGCCCCTCCCACCCCCATAGCCCCGCCCATCCAAAGCCCCTCCCACCCCTCACAGCTCCTCCCACCCAAAACCCCCTCCTATCCCCATAGCCCCTCCCACCCCGACAGCCCCACCCACCCCAGACCCCTCCCCCTCACACAGCCCCGCCCACTCCGTAGCCCCTCCCCTGCCCCTCCCCCCGTCCCAAGCAGAGGCCGGTGGTTTCGGGCTGGTTAAAATCTCACCATCCATTGGGTAGAAAAGGGCGGGGGGGGGCAGCCCCTCCCCCAACCCCTCCCCCACCCACCCCGGGGGTCGCGGGGGTCCCGGGGGGGGGGAGGGGCGGAGACTTGGCACAAAAACCCGGGCGGCAGCGGGGGGAGGGGCGGGCGGTAGAAAACGGAGAGGGGACAACGGGGGGCGGGGGGGGGAAGGGGACCCGGTGCGACCCCGCCATCACCCCTCCCCCCCCAAAGTACAAAAGAGCTAAAAACACCGCGGGGGGCGGGGCGACAACGGGGACCGGCGTGGTGGCACTGGGGGGTGGCCCATGGCAGTGGCCCTGGGGGTGGCACTCGGTGATGGCCCTGGGGGTGACCCCGGGGGCGGCCACGGGGCGGGGGGCGTGTCCTGGGGGTGTCCCACAGGTGGTGGCCCATGGGGGGTGACCCTTGAGGAGGCCCATGGTGGCAGCGGCCACCCCGTGTCACCCAGTGGCCCTGTGGGCACGCCGAGGGCAGCCGGGGGTGGGGGTGGTGGCCCGTGGGGTGCCCAAAGGGGGCAGAGCCACCCCAGGGGCGCCCCAGGCTTGGTGGCCCTGGAACGGTGGCCCTGGGGGTGGCCCATTGGGGTCAGTGGCACTGGGGTTGTGGCTGGTGGCCCACGGTTGTGGCCCTGGGGACACCGCAGGGTGGCCCATAGAAGGTGTCCCATTGGGCCTGGTGGCCCTGGGGGTGACCCAGATGTGGCCAGTGGCCCTCGCTTGTGGCCCTGGGGACATTGCAGTGGTGGCCCTGGGGGTGGCCCACAAGAGGTGGCCCTGGGGGTGACCATGGAGTAGCCATGCTTGTGGCTCTGGGGACACCGCAGGCATGGCCAGCAGCAGCGACCCTTGATGTGGCCCACGCTGGTGGCCGGGGGTCAGTGACGTCCTTGGCGCGTCCCCTGACGCCCCTGTGGGTGGTGACCCTGTGCCACCCCCCTGTCACCCCTCTGGGGGTGGCACCACCGCAGTGCCAGCAGCCCGGTGGCACCCAGGGCTGGCCAGGACCGGTGGCCGGGGGTCAGCGATGTCCTTGGCGTGTCCCGTGACCCCCCTGGGGGTGGTGACCTGCTGCCACCTCCTTGTCACCTCCCCGGGGGTGGCACCCAGGGCTGGTCAGCGGTGGCCGGGGCTGGTGGCCCTGCCCGGTGGCTCCGGGGTGGCCCCGCCTGGTGACCATGCCCGGTAACCCCGGTGGCCTCAGGGTGTCCCCGCCGGTAACCCCGGGACGGCCCCGGTGTCCCCGCCTGGTGACCACGCCCAGCGTCCCCGCCCGGTGGCTCCGGGGCGTCCCCGCCCGGTGTCCCGGTGTCCCCGCCCGGTGTCGCGGTGCCCCGGTGTCGCCGCTAGTCGCCGGCCATGCACTTGAAGCGGTTCTTGAAGAAGAAGAGGCGCTGCTTGAGGCGCACGCTGTCGTCGCGGGCGGCCGGGTACCGGTACCGGTTGTACTGCCGCTCGCCCTCCGAGCGCCGCCACGGCAGCGCCAGCTTGGACGCGTGATCCACCACCACGTCCTCGCACGAGCCCACGTGCAGCACCCCCAGGCCGTCGATGAAGAATTCTGGGGAGGGGGGCACGGGGGGACCCCCAAAATAATGGGATCAGAGGTGGCCTGGGGTGCCCCGGGCTGCCCCCGATCCCGGAGGGACACAGGGAGGGGGGGACGCCCCCTTGGCTCTGACCCCCCAAATTGTGGGGGACTCCAGCACCCCCCTTATCCCTGAGCCCCCAAATTGTGGGGAATCCCAGTGTGCTCTGACCCCTGAATTTGTGGGGATCCCAGCACTCCCCTTGTCTCTGACCCCCAAATTGTGGGGAATCCCACTGTCCCCTCTTATCTCTGACCCCTGAATTTGGGGGGAAAACCAGCACCCTCCTTATCTCTGACCGCTGACCCCATCGTGGGGGACCCCAGCACCCCGCTGAGCTCTGACCCCCTGAACTGGGGGGATCCCAGCGTCTCCCATTATCTCTGACCCCTCAAATTGTGGGGCACCCCTGCACCCCTTATCTCTGACCCCATTGGGGGGTACCCTGGGATTGTCCCTCATCTCTGACCCCCTGAATTGTGGGGGACCCCAGCACCCCACTCATCTCTGACCCCATTTGGGGGGATTCCAGCACTCCCCTTGTCTCTGACCCCCCGACCTCATCATGGGGGACCCGTGTCCCTCCTTATCTCTGACTCCCCAGATTGTGGGGAATCTCAGCACGCCTTATCTCTGATCCCAGCCCCCCCTTATCCCTGCCCCCTGAATGTGGGGGGACCCCAGCACCCCGTTAGACTGACCCCCAAACCCCCCAGACCCCCCAAGCACCCCCAGGACCCTATTCCAGCACCCGCTTAGACTGAGCCCAGACCCACCAGCCCCCTCAGGCACCCCCAGACCCCTCGGGACCCCCTTAGACTGACCCCAGACTCCAGAGAGAGCCCCCAGACCCCTTGGGACCCCAGGCACTCCCAGGACTCCTCTAGGACCCCTTAGATTGAACCCCAGGCCCCCCAGAACCCCGGGCACCCCCAGACCCCTCAGGCACCCCCAGACTCCCCAGACCCCTCAGGGCCTCGGGGCATCCCCAGGACCCCTCTGGGACCACCTTGGACTGACCCCCCAAACCCACCAGACCCTTCGGGCACCCCTTAGAGTGACCCCCAGCCCCCTCGGGCACCCCCAGGACTCCTCTGAGACCCCTCTGGGACCACCTTAGACTGAGTCCCCAAACCCACCAGACCTCTTGGGCACCCCCAGACCCCTTGGGACTTCCCAAACCCCCCAGACCCCTCAGGCAGCCCCAGGGTCCCTCTGAGACCCCCTAAGATTGATCCCCCAGACCCCTCAGAGCCCTCTGGCACCCCCAGACCCCTCGGACACCCCCAGACCCCTCTAGGACCCCCTCTGACTGACCCCCAGACCCCTCGGGCAGCCCCAGGACCCCTCTGGGACCACCTTAGACTGAGCCCCAGACCCCCCAAACCCCCCAAATCCCTCGGGCACCCCCAGACCCCTCGGGCACCCCCAGACTCCTCTGGCATTCCCTTAGACTGAGCCCCAACCCCCCCAGACCCCTCTGGCACCCCCAGGACTCCTCCAGGACCCCCTCAGACTGACCCCCAGATCCCCCAAATGCCTCAGACACCCCCAGCCCCTTCAGGCACCCCCAGACCCCTCAGGTACCCCCACACCTGTCCAGGACCCCCTCAGACTGACCCCCAGACCCCTCGGGCACCCCCAGGACCCCTCTGGGACCCCATCAGATTGACCCCCCCCCAGTCCCCCCAAACCCCCATCCCCCTCATACCCCCCCAGCCTCCTCAGAACCCCCAGCTCCCCCAAACCCCCCATCCCCCTCAGAACCCCCAGCCCCCTCAGACCCCTCAGACCCCTCAGACCCCTCAGACCCCCCAGCCCCTCCAAACCCCCCATCCCCCTCAGACCCCCCAGTCTCTCCAAACTCCCCCATCCCCCTCAGACCCCCCAGCCCCCCAGCCCCCCCATCCCGTCCCGTTCCCCCGTGTCCCGGCGCTCACCGAGATGCGCCACGCGGCGCAGCCGGGGGTCGAAGCCCACCTGGCGCACCTTGTCGGTGCGGGCCAGGAAGAAGTTGACCACGCCGTCGGTGACCACGCAGGCCGGGAACCCCGCGAGGCGGTGGTGGAAGCCGGGCCGGGTCCGCAGGCAGTCCCCGCCCGCGCCGCCGCCGCGCACGCTCAGCCGCTGCCGGTACGTGGTGGTGTAGCCGGTGATCTCCCGCACCGCGCCGCCCACCTGCGGGAACGGGGCTGAGCTGGGGAGGGGGCGCCGGGAACACCGGGAGCACCGGGACAGCCTGGGACCCACCGGAGCACCGGGGACCGCCCGGAATCGGCCGCAACCGCCCGGGAGCACCGGGACCGCCCGGGACAGCCCAGGAGCGTCCGGGACCGCCAGAGACCACCGGGAGTGCCCGGGACCTACGGGATCGACCGGGAGCGGCCGGGACTGCCCGGGACAGCCCGGGACCCAGAGGAGTGCCCGGGACCCCCAAGGACCTCCAGGACAACCCGGGACCCACGGGAGCACCGGGACAGCCCGGGACAACCCGGGACCCACGGGAGCACCCGGGACCGCCGGGAGCGGCCGGGATCGACCGGGACCACCGGGATCCACGGGAGAACCGGGATCGACCAGGACAGCCCGAGATCCACGGGAGCACCGGGACAGCCCGGAATCGGCCGCAGCCGTCCGGAATCACCGGGATCAGCCGGGACAGCCCGGGAGCACCGGGATCGACCAGGACAGTCCGGAATCCACGGGAGCACCGGGACAACCCGGACTGCCCGGGACACCCCAGGGATCGCCAGGAACCACCGGGATCGCCCGGGACCCGCGGGAGCGCCCGGGAAAGCTCGGAACAGCCCGGGACAGCCCGGGCTCCACAGGGATCCCCAGGACAACCCGGCATCCACGGGAGCGCCCGGATCGCCCGGGACCACCGGGATCGCCCGGGACAGCCCGGGACCCACGGGGACCTCCAGGGACGACCGGGAGAGCCCGGGATCTACGGGAGCACCTGGGACCGCCCGGACCGCCCGTGGGCACCCAGAACCCCCAGGGACCACCGGGACCCACGGGAGCGCCGGGGAGCACCCGGGACCGCCAGGACCACCCGGGACACGCAGGGACCCCCTGGAATCGCCCACTGGTGGGATGGGATGGGGTGGGATGGGATGGGATGGGATGGATGGGATGGATGGGATGGATGGGATGGGATGGGATGGATGGGATGGGATGGGATGGGATGGGATGGATGGGATGGGATGGGATGGGATGGATGGGATGGGATGGGATGGGATGGGATGGGATGGGATGGGATGGATGGGATGGGATGGGATGGGATGGGATGGGATGGGATGGGATGGGATGGGATGGGATGGGATGGGATGGGATGGGATGGGATGGGATGGGATGGGATGGGATGGGATGGGGTGGGATGGATGGGATGGGATGGGATGGGATGGGATGGGATGGGATGGGATGGGATGGGATGGGATGGGATGGATGGGATGGATGGGATGGGATGGGATGGGATGGGATGGGATGGGATGGGATGGGATGGGATGGGATGGGATGGGATGGGACGGGATGGGATGGGATGGGATGGGATGGGATGGGATGGGATGGGATGGATGGGATGGGATGGATGGGACGGGATGGGGTGGGGTGGGGTGGGGTGGGATGGGGTGGAGCAGGGCTGCTGTGCTGGGGCTGTGCCAGCACCTGAGTACTGGGACCCCCCGAGCCCCCACCTGGGCACCCGGAGCCCCTGAACTCCCACCTGGGCACTGAGACCCCCACTGCCACCCCCAACCTGGGCATTGCGACCCCCGCCGGGCACAGGAAACAGGACCCTCCCTCAGACCACAGGGACCTGCCTGTGGTACCCCCCGTGCCCTGCCCTGTGCCCGGTGCAGCCCTCGTGTCCCCGCAGCCTCCCCGTGGCTCCCGGTGCCCCCTCACCCGCCGTGCCCCCTGCAGCCCTCCCGTGTCCCCCAGCCCCGGCGCCCCCCGTGCCCCTGCCGCCCCCCCCGTACTCTCCACCCCCAGTGCCCTCTGTACCCCCTCGTGCCCTCAGCCCCTGTGCCCCCTGTACCCTCCTGGTGCCCCCCCGGTGCCCCCATCCTCCCCTGTCCCCTGCAGCCCCCAGTGCCCCTCACCCCCGGTGCCCCCGATGCCCCCTGCAGCCCCCCTACCCTCCAGCTCCGTGCCCCCTGTACCCTCCCGGTGCCCCCCGGTGCCCGCCGTGCCCGCACCAGGTCCAGGCTGGTTCTCTCCAGCACATCCACGAGCTTCTCCAGCCGCGTGCGGGCCGTGAAGATGAAATCATCGTCCACCCACAGCACGTACTTGGTGGTCACTTGCGACACCGCCAGGTTCCTCCCGGCGAACCAGCCCTGCCAGGGGGCAGCGCGGAGCCTCGGGCACGGCCGCAGTGCCCGCGGTGCCACCCTGAGTCCTGACAGAGCCCGTGTGCCCAACCCTGAGCCCTGACAGAGCCCGTGTGCCCGCGGTGCCACCCTGATCCCTGACAGAGCCCGTGTGCCCAACCCTGAGCCCTGACAGAGCCCGTGTGCCCGCGGTGCCACCCTGATCCCTGACAGAGCCCGTGTGCCCAACCCTGAGCCCTGACAGAGCCCGTGTGCCCGCGGTGCCACCCTGATCCCTGACAGAGCCCGTGTGCCCAACCCTGAGCCCTGACAGAGCCCGTGTGCCCGCGGTGCCACCCTGAGCCCTGACAGAGCCCGTGTGCCCACGGTGCCACCCTGAGCCTGACAGAGCCCGTGTGCCCAACCCTGAGCCCTGACAGAGCCCGTGTGCCCGCGGTGCCACCCTGAGCCTGACAGAACCCGTGTGCCCAGCCCTGGGACCCCACAGCCCTGACAGAACGCATGTGTCCACGGTGCCACCCTGAGCCCTGATAGATCCCCAGTGCCTGCGGTGCCACCCTGAGCCCTGATAGACCCCGTGTGCCCCATGGCCGGGTACCACAGCCCTGACAGAGCCCGTGTGCCCGCGGTGCCACCCTGAGCCTGACAGAGCCCCGCGTGTCCTTCCCTGGGGACCCCACAGCCCTGACAGATCCCCTGTGCCCAACACCGAGATCCCCCCATGTCCCTTTCCCTGGGGTGCCCCCATGTCCCCAACCCCAGGGACCCGTGCCAGCCCTGACAGACCCCCGCGTCCCCTTCCCCGGGATCTCCCATGTCCCCATCCCCGGGGTCCCCCCCTGTCCCCCGTGCCCCTCGAGCCCTGCCAACCCCCCACGAGCCCCCTGGGTTCTGTCACTTTGTCATCCCCTCCTGTGTCCCCCCTCCCATCTCTCGGGGCTGTCCCTGCTCTGACAGGGTTCCCATGTCCCCCCTCCCCATTGTCCCCATGCCCAGGGACCCCCGCCCTGCCAACCCTGCCCTGGCACCCCTCCCTGGGGGTCTCCACCCTGCCAGCCCCCCCTGCCACGCCCAGGGAGCCACAGCCCCATCAGTCCCTGGTGTCCCCCTCTCTGCCATCCCAGACCTCCGTGTCCCCTCCTTTTGGGGACTTCAGCTCCTGCCAGCCCCTCACGTGCCCCATATGGCTTTGCCAGCCCCCCGTGTCCCCTGTCTGGGTCCCCACCGCCATCCAATGTCCCTGGGGTCCCCGCAGCCCTGCCACCATCCCCTGTCCCCTGTCTGGGTCCCTGCCACTCTCCCATGTCCCGCACAGCCCTGCCACCCTCCTGTGACCCTTGTCTGGGTCCCTGCCACCCTCCCCTGTCCTCTGCGGGGCTCCCTGCCCATCCCGTGTCCCCTGTGGGCATCCGTGCCATCCTCCCGTGTCCCACACGGCTCTGCCAGCCCCCGTGTCCCCTGCAGGGCCCCCACAGCCCTGCCACCCTCCCTTGTCCCCTGTGTGGGTCTCTGCCCATTCTGTGTCCCCTGTTGGGGGTCCCTGCCCATCCCCTGTCCCCTGTCTGTGTCCCTGCCACCCTCCCGTGTCACCTGTGGGGGTCCCTGTCACCCTCCCCTGTCCCCACAGCCCTGCCACCCTGCCGTGTGCCCTGTCTGGGGTCCCTGTCATCCTCCTGTGTCCCCTGTGGGGGTCCCTGCCACCATCTCCTGTCCCCTGTCTGTGTCCCTGCCCATCCCCTGTTGCCCTCCCCTGTCCTCCGCCGTGTCCCCTGCAAGTGTCCCTGCCCATCCTCTGTCCCTTGAGGGAGTCCCTGCCACCCTCCCGTGTGCCCTGCGGGGGTCCCTGCCCATCCCATGTCCCCTGTCTGGTTCCTCGCCCCCTCCTCTGTCCCCTGCCGTGTCCCCGCCCCTGCCGTGTCCGCTGTCTGTGTCCCTGTCCCCTGCGGGTGTCCCCGTCCCCTCCTCTGTCCCCTGTCTGTGTCCCTGTCCCCTGCGGGTGTCCCTACCCATCCGCTGTCCCCTGCCGTGTCCCTGCTACCTCCCGTGTCCCCTGTCCCCTGGGGGTGTCCCTGCCCCTCCCGTGTCCCCTCCCGTGTCCCCTCCCCTGTCCCCTGCCTCTGTCCTGTCCCCTGCCCTGTCCCTGTCCCCTGTCCCCTGCGGTGTCCCTGCCACTGTCCCCCGCCCCTCTCCCGTCCCCTGCGGGTGTCCCCTGTGCCCCGCCCTGTCCCTGTCCGTGTCCCCGCGGGGTGGCACCTTGCCGAAGGGCATGAGGTAGTGCTCCAGGTGTGGCCCTGCCAGGGGCTCGGGTCTCTGGCTGTCGTCGGCCACCACGATGGTGACCGAGGGGTAGAAGCGGCGGATGCTGGCGATGAGGCCCCGCAGTTTGTCATAGCGCAGGAACGTCTTGGTGGCCACGGTCACCAGCGCCGAGATGTTGTACCCTGGGGGGGGGGGGGGGGGGGGAGCTGAACTGGGAGCACTGGGAGCTGAACTGGGAGTGCTGGGAGCTGAACTGGGAGCACTGGGAGTGCTGGGAGCTGAACTGGGAGTGCTGGGAGCTGAACTGGGAGTGCTGGGAGTGCTGGGAGCTGAACTGGGAGTGCTGGGAGCTGAACTGGGAGAACTGGGAACTGAACTGGGAGCACTGGGAACCTGAACTGGGAGCACTGGGAGCTGAACTGGGAGCACTGGAAGCTGAACTGGGAGTGGTGGGGGTGCTGGGAGCTGAACTGGGAGCACTGGGAACCTGAACTGGGAGCACTGGGAACCTGAACTGGGAGTGGTGGGGGTGCTGGGAGCTCAACTGGGAGCACTGGGAGCTGAACTGGGGGGGCTGGAAGTGCTGGGAGCTGAACTGGGAGGAGTGGGGAGCACGGTGAGCCTGAACTGGGAGCACTGGGAACCTGAACTGGGAGGAGTGGGGAGTGCTGGGAGCCTGAACTGGGAGGGCTGGGAGCTGGGCTGGGGGGGCTGGGGGTGCTGGGAACCTGAACTGGGAGCACTGGGAACGCTGGGAGCCTGAACTGGGAGTGCTGGGAGCCTGAACTGGGAGCACTGGGAGCGCTGGGAGCTGAACTGGGAGCACTGGGAGTGCTGGGAGCACTGGGAGCCTGAACTGGGAGGAGTGGGAGCATTGGGAGCTGAACTGGGGGGACTGGGAGTGCTAGGAGCCCAAACTGGGAGTGCTGGGAGCTGAACGGCGGGGGCGGGGGGGACTGGGAGCTGAATGGGAGGGGCTGGGAGCTGAACTGGGAGGAATGGGGAGTGCTGGGAGCCTGAACTGGGAGCACTGGGAGCTGGGCTGGGGGGGCGGGGGGTGCTGGGAACCTGAACTGGGGGGACTGGGAGCATTGGGAGCTGAACTGGGGGGAATGGGGAGTGCTAGGAGCCCAAACTGGGAGTGCTGGGAGTGCTGGGAGTTAAACCAGGGGGCTGGGATCTGAACTGGGAGTGCTGGGAGTGCTGGGAGTGCTGGGATCTGAACTGGGAGTGCTGGGAGCCCGAACTGGGAGCCTGAACTGGGAGCACTGAGCACCCACATTGGCAGGATTGGGCTCCGACACTGGGACTGGGAACACTGGTAGGGTTGGGGCACTGATACTGGCAGAACCAGCTGTCTGCAGCACTGGGGGCACTGGGGGCACTGGGGGCACTGGGGGCACTGGGGTCCTGGCACTGGGGGCACTGGGAGAACTGGGGGCACTGGGGGCACTGGGGGCACTGGGGTCCTGGCACTGGGGGCATTGGGGGCACTGGGAACACTGGGATCCTGCCTCTGGGAACACTGGGAGCACTGAGGGCACTGGGGACATTTGGGGCACTGGGATTCTGGCACTGGGGGCATTGGGGGCACTGGGAGTCTGGCACTGGAGGAACTGGGAGCACAGGGAACACTGGATCCTGGCACTGGGGGCACTGGGGGCACCAGGAGCACTGAACACCCCCACCGAGAGCACTGGGACTGTCCCAAGGAGCTGGGATGGGAGCACTGGGAGCACTGGGAACACTGGGAACACTGGGGGCACTGAGAATCTGGCACTGGGGGCACTGGGAGCACTGAGAATCTGGCACTGGGAGCACTGGGAGCACTGGGAGCACTGGGGGCACTGGGAGCACTGGGGGCACTGGGGGCACTGAGAATCTGGCACTGGGGGCACTGGGAGCACTGGGAGCACTGGGGGCACTGGGAGCACTGGGGGCACTGGGGGCACTGAGAATCTGGCACTGGGGGCACTGGGAGCACTGGGGCGGGCCAGGCCGGTATCGGTGCTCACCCCGGTGCTCACCCCCGTCCCCGCTGTCGCTGTCCCCGTCCCCGTCGCCGTCGCTGTCGCCGGCGCTGCCCGGGCCGTACAGGCGGGGCGTGGGCGGGTGCCGGATGCGGATGGCGAAGGCGGCGGAGTGACCGTCGGTGGAGAACTGCACTGCAGGGGGAGCGGCGGCTGGGCACGGGGCACCGGGGGCACGGGGGGCACCGGGGGCACGGGGGGCACCGGGGGGTATGAGGGGCACGGGGGGGCGGGGGGCATCGGGGGCACCGGCGGCACCGAGGAGCGCGAGGGGGGCATGGAGGGCACGGGGGGCACCGGGGGCACGGGGGGCACCGGGGGGTATGAGGGGCACGGGGGGGCGGGGGGCATCGGGGGCACCGGCGGCACCGAGGAGCGCGAGGGGGGCATGGAGGGCACGGGGGGCACTGGGGGCATCGGGGGGCACTGGGGGCACGGGGGACACGGGGAATGATGGGGGCATCGGGGGCACCGCGAATCCCGGGGATCCCCCGAGTGTCCCTGAGGGCATTGAGGGTACCCCAAGTGTCCCTGTGGGCATTGGGGATCCCGGGGTGTCCCTGTGCCATTTGGGATACCCTGAGTGTCCCAGGGATCCCCTGAGCGTCCCTGAGGGCATTGAGGGTACCCCAAGTGTCCCTGTGGGTATCAGGGACCCGGGGGTGTCATTGGGGGTCACACGCGTGTCCCTGTGGGCACTGTGGATTCGGGGGTGCCCCTGTGGGCATTGGGGATACCCCGAGTGTCCCCGTGGGTATCAGGGATCCCACGAGTGTCCCTGTGGGCATTGAGGATCCTGGGGTGTCCTTGCGGGCATAGAGGGTCCCACGAATGTCTCTGTGGGCATCGGGGATACTCCGGGTGTCCTTGCGGGCATCGGGGAGCCGGGGGTGACGGGGGGAATTGGGCAACCAGGGCAACCAGGGGGGCTCGGGGGGTCCGGGGGTCGTTGAGGGTGCCAAGAGCGCCGGGGTCCGGGGGGTCCCAAGGTTCTGGGGGTGCCGGTGCCCCCGGGCCGAGCCCCCCGTACGCACCGATGTCGGCGGTGTCGGGGTGGAACTGGGTGTTGGTGTAGGTCACGAACTGCAGCTGCCGGTTCAGGTGGTCCAGGTGGGCGGCGGCCAAGGACAGGTGCGGCTGCCCCTCCCCCCGCAGCGCCACGCCCTCCACCTCGGCCGCCACCGCCAGCGTCCCCAGCGAGGCCGTCAGGTTCACCTGGGGGCGACACGTCACGGGGGGGGCCCGGCAGGGACCCCCAAAAACGGGGAGGGGGCGCACGGCCCGGCCCCTCCACGGCCCCGCCCACCCGCAGGGCCACGCCCACAGAACGGACAGGCCACGCCCACAGAACGGACAGGCCACGCCCACGCCGGCTAGCACCGCCCATTTCAAATACGCCCCGCCCCGTTCCAGTCAAGCCCCGCCCATTTCCAGTTAAGCCACTCCCATTCCAGTTAAGCCACGCCCATTCCACTCGAGCCACGCCCATTCCGGTCAAGCCACGCCCCCTCCCAGCCCTCCCCGTGCCCCCCCCGCCCTCACCTGGTACCTGTTCCTGGCCGGCGCCTGCAGGCTGAGCCCTGGGGGAGGGGGGGGCGGGACACGGGGGTGAGGCCGGGAGACCCCGCAGGGACCCCCTGACCGTGAACCCCCCTCAGAGCCACCCGGGGGTCCCCCCTGCCCAGGGACACCCCCCAATCCCCGTGCCCCTCCCTCCATCCCATCCCCGTGCCCCCCCCGACCCTGTGCTGTTGTACTGGGGGGCACTGGGGGCACTGGGAGGAGCTCCCACCCCCCCGTTTCCCCCATCCTGTGCCCACCACCCTCATGCCCCCCTCCTTGACCCGGTGCCCCCCATCCCCGTGCCCCCCAGCCCTGTGCTGTCCTACTGGGGGGCACTGGAGGGCACCGGGAGGAGCTCCCACACCCCCCCGTTTTCCCCATCCTGTGCCCTCCCCGTGCCCCCCTCCCTGACCCGGTGCCCCAGCCCCGTGCCCATCCCCGTGCCCCCCTCGTTGACCCTCACCGGGCACCAGCACCGTCTGCAGCGGCCGCACCTCCACCCCCTGCGCCGGGTACTCCAGCGGGGAGTTGGCCGGGACGATCAGCAGCCGGTCCGCGGGGGTCTGCACCCTGCGGGGGGGGCACCGGGGCTTCAAACGGGGGATCCCGGGGTCCCACACCCGGTCAGGGGGTCCCGGGGGTCCCACACCCGGCCAGGGGCTCTCACATCCAGACAGGGGGCCCAGCCTCGCCCCGTGCTGGGCGAGGGGTCCCGCGGTGCCCCGGGGGTCGCTCCTGGGTTGAGTCCCGGGGGTCCCTCCCGCTCTCAGCCCCGGGGGTCGCTCCCGTTCTGAGTCCCGGGGGTCGCTCCTGGGCTGAATCCCAGGGGTCCCTCCCCTCTGAGCCCGGGGGTCCCTCCCGTGTTGAGCCCCGGGGGTCGCTCCTGGACTGAGCCCTGGGGGTCTCTCCCGCTCTCAGCCCCGGGGGTCGCTCCGGTTTTGAGCCCCGGGGGTCGCTCCCGGGTTGAGTCTCGGGGGTCGATCCCGGGCTGAATCCCGGGGGTCGTTCCTGCTCTGAGCCCCCGGGGGTCCTTCCCGCTCTCAGCTCCGGGGGTCGCTGCCGCTCTCTGATCCCGGGGGTCGCTCCGGTTCTGATCCCCGGGGGTCTCTCCCCTCTGATCCCGGGGGTCTCTCCCCTCCGATCCCCGGGGGTCGCTCCGGTTCTGATCCCGGGGGTCTCTCCCCTCTGATCCCGGGGGTCTCTCCCCTCTGATCCCGGGGGTCTCTGCCCTCCGATCCCCGGGGGTCTCTGCCCTCCGATCCCCGGGGGTCTCTCCCCTCTGATCCCGGGGGTCTCTCCCCTCTGATCCCGGGGGTCTCTCCCCTCTGATCCCCGGGGGTCTCTCCCCTCTGATCCCGGGGGTCTCTCCCCTCTGATCCCGGGGGTCGCTCCGGTTCTGATCCCCGGGGCTCTCTCCCCTCTGATCCCGGGGGTCGCTGCCGCTCTCTGACCCCGGGGGTCGCTCCGGTTGCGCTCACCGGTTCCGGTAGTTGCGGTACTCGCGCTCCCGCTCCCGCAGCTGCCGCGGCCGCTCCCCGGGGCTGAAGGCGCTGGCGAAGTCGAGCCCCGCCGGGCCGGGCCCGAAGAGGCGCCGGTGCAGCGGCAGCGCCAGCCCCGCCTCGGCCTCCGCCTCGCACGAGCAGCCGTTCCTGGGCAGCAGCCTGTCGCGACAGGGCCGCTGGCACCGACAGCAGCGGCGACAGAGCCGCGACGCGGGGAGCGGCACCGCCCTGGCACCTCCTGTTCCCGTGGGGCACCGCCCTGGCACCGCCCCGGCACCTCCTATCCCTCCCTGTCCCCGCTGGCACCGCCCTGGTGCCACCCTGGCACCTCCTGTCACTGCCTATCTCTGCGTGGCACCGCCCTGGCACCTCCTGTCCCCGTGGGGCACCGCCCTGGCACCGCCCCGACACCTCCTATCCCTCCCTGTCCCCGCTGGCACTGCCCTGGCACCTCCTGTCCCTGCCTGTCACTGTGTGTCACTGCCCTGGCACCTCCTGTTCCTCCTTGTCCCCACGTGTCACCACCCCAACACCTCCTGTCACTGCCTATCCCCGCTGTCACCGCCCTGGCACCGCCTTGGCACTGCCCTGGCACCTCCTGTCCCCACGTGTCACCGCCCTGGCACCTCCCGTCCCTGCGTGGCACCGCCCTGGCACCTCCTGTCCCCATTTGTCACCCCCTGGCACCTGCTGCCACCTTCCAGCCCCCCTGCCGCCCCCCCAGCCCTGGCACCGCCTTTGGCACCGCTCTGCCACCGCCCATCGCCCTTCCCCAGGTGCCCCCAACACCCACCCCGGGTGCTCCCATTTTTAGGTGCCCCCACCCACGGGTGCCCCCTGGGAGCCACAGCCCCGTCCTGGGGTGCCCTCAGCCCCGAGTACCCCCATCCTTGGGTACCCCCCATCTTTGGGTACCCCCCACCTTTGGGTACCCCCATCCTTGGGTACCCCCCACCTTTGGGTACCCCCATCCTTGGGTACCCCCCATCTTTGGGTACCCCCATCCTTGGGTACCCCCCATCTTTGGGTACCCCCCACCTTTGGGTACCCCCATCTTTGGGTACCCCCCATCCTTGGGTACCCCCATCCTTGGGTACCCCCCATCTTTGGTTGCCCCTCCCCAACCATGCCCCAGCCCAGGGGTTCCCAGGCCCCAAACCATGGGTGCCCCCCACCCTTGGGTGCCCCCACCCTTGAGTACCTCCAGCCCGCAGGTGCCATCCTCTCGGTGCCCCCACCCTCGGGTACCCCCCTCGCTGCCATGCCCCAGCCCCGGGGTTCCCAGGCCCCATGGCCCCGATGCCCCCACCCTTGGGTGCCCCCACCCCGCAGGTGCCACGCTCTCGGCGCCCCCAACCCTTGGGTACGGCCCCCTCGGTGCCCCCACCCTTGGGTAGCCTTGCGTGCCCCCACCCTCGAGTGCCCCCCCGGTGCCCCCATCCTTGGATACCCCCACCCTGCAAGTGCCACCCTCCCAGTGCCCCCCCACTCTTGGGTACCCCCACCATTGGGTGCCCCCCGGTGCCCCCCACCCCTGGGTGCCCCCCACCCCTGGGTGCCCCCCACCCCTGGGTGCCCGTCCTTACTCCATGACCTCCTCCTTGACCCGGAAGGGCACGTGGGGGTAGGCGCGGCCGGGGGGCCCCGGGGGGGGCGGCAGCCGCTCGGGGGGGGGGGCGGCGCAGGTCCACGCTGGGGGGGCCCTTGGGGGCCCAGAGGTGCAGGAGCAGCGCGGCCAGCGAGGCCGAGGCCAGCAGCAGCAGGCACAGAGCCCGCTGCGCCCCCCGCATCCTGCCTGGGGACAGCGACAGGGTCACCAGGGGCACTGCAGGGTCACCCAGTAACACCCAGTGTCACCAGGGTCACCGCTGCGCCCCCCGCATCCTGCCTGGGGACAGCGACACCGGGGTCACCAGGGGCACTGCAGGGTCACCCAGTAACACCCAGTGTCACCAGTGTCACCGCTGTGTCCCCCGCATCCTGCCTGGGGACAGCGACAGGGACACCGGGGTCACCAGGGGCACTGCAGGGACCCCCAATAACACCCAGTGTCACCAGGGTCACCGCTGCGCCCCCCGCATCCTGCCTGGGGACAGCGACACCGGGGTCACCAGGGGCACTGCAGGGTCACCCAGTAACACCCAGTGTCACCAGTGTCACCGCTGCACCCCCCGCATCCTGCCTGGGGACAGCGACACCGGTGTCACCAGGGGCACTGCAGTGTCACCAGTGTCACCGCTGCGCCCCCCGCATCCTGCCTGAGGGGGCACAGGGACAGCGTCACTGCAGGGACCCCCGGGGCGAGGCAGCCCCTCCCAGTGACCCCCAGTGCCCCCAGTGCCCCCCAGGGCAACTCAGCCCCCCCTCAGTGCCCCCCAACACAACCCAGCCCCTCCCAGTGCCCCCAGTGTCCCCAGTGCCTCCCCCGTGCCCACGGGGCGAGCCAGCCCCTCCCAGCCCCTCCCAGTGACAGCCAGGTCCTCCCAGTGTCACCAGTGCCCCCCGGTGCCCCCAGTGTCACCGGTGCCCCCAGGGCAGGCCAGCTCCTCTCAGTGTCCCCGGTGTCACCAGGGGAACCCAGCCCCTCCCAGTGACGCCCGGTGACGCCCGGAGCCTCCCAGTGACAGCAGCGTCACCAGCGCCCCAGTACAGCCCAGTACAGCCCAGTACAGCCCAATACAGCCCAGTACAGCCCAGTACAGCCCAGTGCCCCCCAGTACAGCCCAGTGTCCCCCAGTACAGCCCAGTACAGCCCAGTCCCTCCCAGTGCCCCCAGTACAGCCCAGTGTCCCCCAGTGCAGCCCAGTGCAGCCCAGTCCCTCCCAGTGCCCCCAGTGCAGCCCAGTCCCTCCCAGTGCCCCCCAGTGCAGCCCAGTCGCTCCCAGCGTCACCAGTGCCCCCCTCCAGTACAACCCAACTCCTCCCAGTACAAACCAGTGCCCACAGCACCTCCCAGTGATTCCCAGTACAGCCCCGTCCCTCCCAGTGCCCCCAGTACAACCCAGTACAGCCCAGCTCCTCCCAGTGCCCCCCAGTGTCACCAGTGCCCCCCCAGTACAACCCAGTCCCTCCCAGTGCCCCCCCAGTACAACCCAGCTGCTCCCAGTGCCCCCCAGTGCCCACAGTGCCCCCCAGTACAAACCAGCCCCTCCCAGTGACTCCCAACCCCTCCCAGTACAGCCCAGCTCCTTCCAGTGCCCCCCAGTGCCACCAGCGCCCCCTCCTAGTGCTCCCCAGTACAACCCAGTAGAAACCAGTGCCCACACAATCCCCCAGGAACATCCAGCACAAACCAGTACCCGCAGTGTCCCCCAGTACAACCCAACTCCTCCCAGCAACTCCCAGTACAAACCAGTGCCCACAGCACCTGCCAGTGACTCCCAGTACAAACCAGTGCCCACAGCACCTGCCAGTGACTCCCAGTACAAACCAGTGCCGGGCACCATCCCTCAGTCCCTGCTCTGCCTCCAGCGTTTCCCAGCACTCCCATCTCCCAGTGCTCCCAGTTCATCCCAGTGCCCCCCCAGTGCCCCCTTTCTGCTGTGCTCGGACCCCTCCATCCCTTCCCAGTTCTCCCAGTGCAAACCAGTGACCCCCATTCTCCCAGTGCTCCCAGTTCTCCCAGTGCTCCCAGTGTTCCCAATATCTCCCAGTTCCCCCAGTTCCCCCAGTGCCCCCAATTCTCCCAGTGCCCCCAATTCTCACAGTTCTCCCAGTGCTCCCAGTGTTCCCAATATCTCCCAGTGCCCCCAGTTCTCCCAGTCTCCCCAGTTCCCCCCAGTGCCCCCAATTCTCCCAAGATCTCCCAGTCCCCCCAGTTCCCCCAGTGTCCCCAATTCTCCCAGTGCTCCCAATTCTCCCAGTACCCCCGATTCTCCCAATATCTCCCAGTTCCCCCAGTGCCCCCAGTGCCCCCGTGCCCTCACCTGGGGGTGGGCGCAGCTCCGGGGGGCTCAGCCCTCCCTCATGGCTCTGCCCCCGCAGCTCCGGCCTGGGGACACGGGCACGGTGTCGGGACCGGGGGGGCTCAGCCCGGGATCGCCCCCGGCCCCCCCCGGGCGTGGCCGCACCGGGGCCGCCCCCGCCCCCCCCGGGGCTCCCCCAAAGGCAGGGCCGGGGCAGCCGTGACGTGAGAGGGGCTGGGGGGGGCTGGGGGGGGGGCAGGGAGGGGCCTGGGGCTACCGGGGGGGGGCTCGGGGGATGCGGGGCTCGGGGGGGGCTGGGGCCGTTCGGGGGATGCGGGGGATGCCGGGGGGGATGCGGGTTTGGGGGTGTCCGGGGGGAGAAGCGGCGATGTCGCAGCCGCGACAGGGCCACGGCAGGTGCCATCCATCCACCCCCATCGCGACACGTCGCGACAGGAGCGGCCCCGGCCCTACCTGGCTCCGCTGGCGGATCCCGGCGCTCCGCGGCCGCAAGCGGCACCGGCACCGGAGCGGGCGGCGAGGGCGCCCCCGGCGGCCCCGGTGTGGAACGGCACCGCCGCAGCCCCGGGAGGGGCGGGGCGAGGCTGGGGGGGGTGAGAGGCGGCGGACAGGGGGGGAAGGGCGGGGGGGGTCTGGCCGGGATCAGCCCCCCCGGTGCGGCGGCCTCAGGCCGAGCTTTGTGCCCACGCGCGGGGCGCACAACGGCCCCATTGACCGGGGGCGCGGGGGGGCCCGGCCCGGGCTCGGCCGGCACCGGGAGGGGGCGGGACTCGGAGATGGGGGGGTGGGGAGACTCGGGGGGCTGCCAGCGGGGGGAAGGAGCGCGGAGGGGTCTGGGGGCCTCAGGGGTCCTAAAGGGCTCAGGGGTCCTGGGGGGATGAGGCGTCTTGGGAGGCTCAGGGGTCCAGGGGGGTTCAGGGATCCTGAGGGTCTCAGGGGTCCCGGGGGTCTCAGGGGTCCCGGGGGCTCAGGGATCCTGGGGGACTGAAGGGTCCCGGGGGGCTGAGGATTCCTAAAGGGCTGAGGGGTCCTGGGGGCTCAGGGGTCCTGATTGGGCTGAGGGGTCGTGGGGGGCCTAGGGGTCCTAAAAGCTCAGGGGTCCCGGGGGGCTGAGGGGTCCTGGGGGGCTCGGAGCGGTTTGGGCGCGGTCAGGAGCAGACCGGGCAGCGGAGGGGCTCCAGGGCCGGGAGATGGCGCCGGGGCCGGCCCCGTTCGCTCGGGGTCCCCGCCCGCCCCTCCCGGCTCCGGTAATCACGTGATGCCCCCGGGATGCTCGGTGCTCTCAGCCAATCAGCGCGCGAGGATCGCCTGCATCCCGCTCGGCCAATAGGAATCCGCCAGACCTTACGTCATCGCGGCCGGCCGCGCCCCGCCTCACCATTGGCTGCCGCCCGCGCGGACTCCGGCCAATCGCCGCTGGCCGCGGCCTCGCAACCACCTCGCCCCCGCGGCCTCACAACGGGTGGCGTCATCCCCGCCCGTTGACCAATCAGAGCCGCTCTTGCCTTTGACAGGCAGGGACCGGGACCAATCGCGACCCGGAGCAGCGGGGCCGGGGCGGGCGCGAGGAGGTGCGGGCGGAAGCGGAAGCGGCGGCGGCGGGGGAAGATGGCGGCGCGGCGGGGCCCGGGGCCGGTGGCGGCGCTGGCGCTGCTGGCGCTGCTCGGCCCGGGGTGGCCCCTCCGCGGGGCCCGGGCCGCGCTCAACCTGCAGGAGCTCAGCGAGCTCAAGTACGGCCTCGAGATCCTGGCCGAGCCCGTGCTGGCCGGGCAGGTGCGCCGCGGTACCGGGGCCAACGGCTGGGGGAGGGGGAGGCGGGCGGCGTCCGGGGGGCTCTACCGGGAGCGGCGGACCGGCCGTGGGGGTGCCGAGGAGCGGGGCACCGGCTGCGGGTCAGGAGGGCCGCCCGCGGGGGGGGACCGGGAGCACCTGTCCGGGGACGGAGCGGGGCGGGGCTCCGGGCTGGGGTGAACCGGGATCGGGACACCCGCCAGGGGGTGAGTCGGGGCCGGGGCACCGGTCTGATCTTGTTCCGAGACCGGGGGAACTGCTCAGGGGCTGAGCCGAGCCCGGGATACCGGCTAGGGCTGAACCGGGCGCCCCAGTCCGGGACTGAACCGGGTCCGGGGCACCGCTCAAGGCTGTACCGGGCCCGGGGCACCGGCCAGGGGCTGCACCGGGCCCGTGCCCCCGGCTGAGCTCCTCACCGGGGCTCGTTCCGGGGCCGGCGGCAGCCGCCGGGCAGTGGAACACGGCCGGGGGTCTCTGCAGGGGCCGGGAGCGCCCGTTCGGGGCGGGAACGGGGCCGAGGTCGGGGATGTCCCGGGCTGGGCTCGGGGTCCCGGACAGGGACGGGGAATGGCGGCTCCCGGGGCTCGGGGGGTCCCGGGCAGGGCTCGGGATCCCGGGCTGGGGTCCCGGGTCGGGGTTTAGCGGCTCCGGGGTCCCGGGCAGGGCTCGGGAGTCCCGGGCAGGGTTCCTGGGCCGGGGCTCAGCGGCTCCCGGGGCTCAGGGTCCCGGGTAGGGGCTCAGCCCAGCCGGGGCTCATCGATCCCGGTGTCCCGGGGGGGTTCCCGGTCTGTCCGGGGGTTCCCGGTCGGTCCCGGTGTCCCTGGGGCGTTCCCGGTCTGTCCCGGGGTTTCCCGGTCTGTCCCGGTGTCCCGGCGGGGGTTCCCGGTCTGTCCCGGTCGGTCCCGGGGGGGTTCCCGGTCGGTCCCGGGGGGGTTCCCGGTCGGTCCCGGTGTCCCGGGGAGGGGGGTTCCCGGTCTGTCCCGGTGTCCCGGGGGGCGTTCCCGGTCTGTCCCGGGGGTTCCCGGTCGGTCCCGGTGTCCCGGGGAGGGGCGTTCCCGGTCTGTCGCGGGGGTTCCCGGTCTGTCCCGGTGGCCCGGGGGGGTTCCCGGTCGGTCCCGGTGGCCCGGTCTGTCCGTACCTGCTCTGTGCGGAGCCGCTCCGTGCCTGGCGGGGGGGGTCGGTTCCGTTTCCCCCCCGGTGCCGCCCGCGCTGTTCCGGATGTGCGGGGGGGGGCAGGGACGGACCGGGGGTTTCGCTCTCGGTTCCCCAGTCCGGGGGGGTCACACCCGCTGCCCCCGTTTGTCCCGGTTTGTCCCGGTTTGTCCCGGGGCTCCTCCGGCTGATTTGGGGGGTCCAGAGGATTTGGGGGGGTCCCGAGCCCCGTCCTGTGCCCCCCCCCCCCCCCCCCCCCCCCCGTGTGACAGGGACAGGGCGGGGCTGGGCCGGGTGCGGCTGTTTTGGCGGGAGGGGGGGGCGGGGGGGACTTGGGGTCACCGGGGGTATCTGTGGGGTCACTGGGGGGGTTTGGGGTCACTGGGGGTGTCTGTGGGGTCACTGGGGGGGATTGGGGGTCACTGGGGGGGTTTGGGGTCACTGGGGGTGTCTGTGGGGTCACTGTGGGGGCTCTGGGGTCACTGGGGGGATTTGGGGTCACTGGGGGGCTCTGGGGACACTGGGGGGGATTGGGGGTCACTGGGGGGGCTCTGGGGACACTGGGGGTGTCTGTGGGGTCACTGGGGGGATTTGGGGTCACTGGGGGGCTCTGGGGACACTGGGGGGCTGCAGGGTCACTGGGGGTGTCTGTGGGGTCACTGTGGGGGCTTTGGGGTCACTGGGGGACTTTGGGGTCACTGGGGATGTCTGTGGGGTCACTGTGGGGGCTCTGGGGTCACTGGGGGGGCTTTGGGGTCACTGGGGGGGCTTTGGGGTCACTGGGGGTGTCTGTGGGGTCACTGGGGGGCTTTGGGGGCACTTTGGGTCTCTGGTTGAATCTGTGGGGTCACTGAGGGAGTCTGGGCGAGCTTTGGGGTCTCTGGGGTGTCTGTGGGGTCACCAGGGGGCTTTGGGGTTCCTGGGGGGCTGTGGGGTCACTGGGGGCTGTGGGGTCACTGAGGGAGTCTGTGGGGTGTCTGGGTGGGCTTTGGGGTCTCTGTGGGGTCATCGGTGGGGCTGTGGGGTCAATGAGGGACTCTTGGGGTCACTGGGCCACTTTGGGGTCCTTGGGGGAGTCTGTGGGGTCATCGGGGGGGATTTGGGGTCTCTGGGGAGTCTGTGGGGTCTCTCTGGGGCTGTGGGATCACGGGGAGAATCCAGGGGTGTCTGTGGGCTCCCGGGGGTGTCTGTGGGGTCCCGGGGGTGTCTGTGGGCTCCCGGGGGTGTCTGTGGGGTCTCTGGGGGTGTCTGTGGGGTCCCGGGGTGTTTGTGGGGTCCCAGGGTGTCTGTGGGGTCTCTGGGGGTGTCTGTGGGGTCTCTGGTGTGTCTGTGGGGTCCCGGGGGTGTCTGTGGGGTCTCTGGGGGTGTTTGTGGGGTCCCGGGGGTGTCTGTGGGGTCTCTGGGGGTGTTTGTGGGGTCTCTGGGGGTGTCTGTGGGGTCTCTGGTGTGTCTGTGGGGTCTCTGGTGTGTCTGTGGGGTCTCTGGGGGTGTCTGTGGGGTCCCGGGGTGTCTGTGGGGTCTCTGGGGTCTCTGGGGGTGTCTGTGGGGTCTCTGGGGGTGTCTGTGGGGTCTCTGGGGTGTCTGTGGGGTCCCGGGGGTGTCTGTGGGGTCTCTGGGGGTGTTTGTGGGGTCCCGGGGGTGTCTGTGGGGTCTCTGGGGGTGTCTGTGGGGTCTCTGGTGTGTCTGTGGGGTCTCTGGGGGTGTTTGTGGGGTCTCTGGGGGTGTCTGTGGGGTCTCTGGTGTGTCTGTGGGGTCTCTGGGGGTGTCTGTGGGGTCCCGGGGTGTCTGTGGGGTCTCTGGGGTCTCTGGGGGTGTCTGTGGGGTCTCTGGGGGTGTTTGTGGGGTCTCTGGGGTGTCTGTGGGGTCCCCGGGTGTCTGTGGGGTCTCTGGGGTGTCTGTGGGGTCCCCGGGTGTCTGTGGGGTCTCTGGGGTCTCTGGTGTGTCTGTGGGGTCTCTGGGGGTGTCTGTGGGGTCCCCGGGTGTTTGTGGGGTCTCTGGGGGTGTCTGTGGGGTCTCTGGGGGTGTCTGTGGGGTCCCCGGGTGTTTGTGGGGTCCTCAGAGGGGGCTCCCCAAGGGGGGCAGAGCCCCAGTGCCCCGGGGGGTGTTTAGGGGTGCCAGGGGGACTCTGAGGTGCCAGGGGAGGCTCTGGGGGGACTCTGAGGTGCCAGGGGGTGCCTGGGGGTATTTAGGGATGCTGGGGGGGCTCTTTAGGGGTGCCAGGAGGGCAGAGCCCTGGGGGGTGCTTTGGGGTGCCAGGGGGTATTTTGGGGTGCTGGGAGGCTCTGGGGTGCCAGGGGATACTGGAGGGTGTTTTGAGGTACCGGGAGTGCCATTATGGGGGTGCCAGGGGGTTTTTAGGGGTGCCAGGGGGTTCATGTTTAGGGGAGGCTCTTTAAGGGTGCCAGGGGGGCCTCTGGGGTGCCAGGGGCTGTTTAGAGGTGCCAGGGCATTTTTAGGGGTGCCAGGGGGTTCACGTTTATGGGGTGCTCTTTAGGGGTGCCAGGGGGGCCTCTGGGGTGCCAGGGGCTGTTTAGGGGTGCCAGAGGGAGCTCAGGGGGGCTCTGGGGTGCCATGGGGGGGCTCTTTAAGGTGCCAGGGGCTGTTTAGGGGTGCCAGAGGGAGCTCAGGGGGGCTCTCGGTTGCCATGGGGGGGCTCTTTAAGGTGCCAGGGGCTGTTTTGGGGTGCAAGGGGGTCTCTGTGGAGGCTCTTTAGGGGTGCCAGGGTCTGTTCATGGGTGCCGCGCCCTGACCCTGTGCCCCCCGTGCCCCCAGCGGCAGGACGTGGTGACGGTGGCATCGCGGTTCAAGCAGCTCTACGAGTGCCACCTGCCCCCCGCGGCCGTGGCACCGCCCCCGGGACCCCCCCGGGACCCCCGCGGGTACAACGGCTCCGGCGTGGCAGAGCTGCTGCGGCCCATGGGCACCGCCCCGTGCCTGGTCAAGGTGGGCATCGGGGGGGGCATGGGCACCATGGGCACCGCCCCGTGCCTGGTCAAGGTGGGCATCGGGGGGGGGCATGGGGGGCATGGGCACTGCCCCGTGCCTGGTCAAGGTGGGCATCAGGGCGGGCATGGGCACCATGGGCACCGCCCTCTGCCTGGTCAAGGTGGGCATCAGAGGGGGCATGGGAGGCACAGGGAGCATGGGGAGTGCTGGGGACCATGGGCACCGCGCCCTGCCTGGTCAAGGTGGGCATCACAGGGGGCATGGGGGGTATGGGCACCATGGGCACTGCCCCGTGCCTGGTCAAGGTGGGCATCACAGGGGGCATGGGGGGTATGGGCACCATGAGCACTGCCCCGTGCCTGGTCAAGGTGGGCATCATGGGGGCATGGAGGGTATGGCGGGCATGGGGAGCATGGGCACCGTGCCCTGCCTGGTCAAGGTGGGCATCAGGGGGGCATGGGGGAGGGTACAGTGCCCTGCCTGCTCAAGGTGGGCATCACAGGGGGCATGGGGACCATGGGCACTGCCCCGTGGGCACTGCCCCGTGCCTGATCAAGGTGGGCATCAGGCGGGCATGGGGGGCATGGGGGCACAGGGGGGCATGGGGAGTGCTGGGGACCATGGGCACCGTGCCATATCTGCTCAGGGTGGGCATCACAGGGGGCATGGGGGGCACCGCCCCGTGCCTGCTCAAGGTGGGCATCAGGGGGGCATTGGGGGCCTGCTGCCCTGCCTGCTCAAGGTGGGCATGGGAGGGACAAAGGAGGTGCCAGGGGGGCATGGGGAGGGCACAGGGAGGGCCAAGGGGGCACTGCACCCTGCGTGCTCAAGGTGGGGCACGGGGGGTGCCGGGGGTGCCAGGGGGGCACCGTGCCCCATCCTCACCCCCTGCCCTCTGCCAGACCAAGGACTGGTGGACGTACGAGTTCTGCTACGGGCGCCACATCCAGCAGTACCACCTGGAAGGTGACGCCGGGCACGGGGCGGGCACGGGGCGGGCACGGGGCGGCCCTGAGGACCCCCTCCCCCCTCAACGCGTGCCCGCCGTGTGCCCACCCCCCCAGAGTCCGAGATCAAGGGCGACGTGCTGGTGCTGGGCTATTACCAGTCTGCCTTCGACTGGGACGACGAGGCTGCCAAGGTGGGTGTGCCCCCCGCCCTGGGCACGGCAGGGCCGTTCCGTGCCCACCCGTGCCCACCCTGTGCCCACCCTGTGCCCTGCAGGCCTCCAAGCAGCACCAGCTGAGGCGCTACCACAGCCAGAGCTACGTCAACGGCTCCCGCTGCGACCTGACCGGGCGTGCCCGCGAGGCCGAGGTCCGGGTAAGGCTGGCACGGGGGGCACTGAGGAGCACCCTGGGCGCTGGGGGGGCACAGCACCCTGCCTGAGCAAGGTGGGCATGGGGGCACAGGGGGTGTGGAGGGCGCGGGGGGGGGCACCGTGCCCTGCCTGATCAAAGTGGGCGGGGGGTGTGCCAGAGGGCATGGGGGGCACAGGGGGTGCCAGGGAGCGCAGCACCAGGCCTGAGCAAGGTGTGCGAGGAGGGCACTGAGGGGCACAGGGGGCACTGAGGGGCACAGGGGGGCACCCTGGGCACGGCAGGCCCTCACTGGGGCTGTGCCCGCAGTTCCTGTGCGAGGAGGGCACGGGCGATTACATTGCCCGCGTGGACGAGCCGCAGTCGTGCCAGTACGTGCTGACCGTGCACACCACGCGCATCTGCCACCACCCGTTCCTGCGCCCCGCCCCGGGGCTGGCACCGCTGCCCATCCGCTGCCAGCCCGCCCTCTCGCCCGCCCAGTACGTGCAGTACGTGCGTGCCCAAGTCTGTGAGTACCAGGGGGCATGGGGAGTGGGTATGGGGCTGGGGCTGCCCACCCTGAGGCTGGCACTGAGCCCGGCTGCGGGGCTGGCACTGCCCCCCCAGCCTGGGGCTGGCACCTTCATCCTAGAGCTGCCACTGTCACCCCAGCCTGGGGTTGGCACTGTCACCCCAGCCTGGAGATGGCACTGTCCCTTCCAGTCTAGAGCTGGCACTGTCCCCTCCATCCTAGAGCTGGCCCTGTCACCCCAGCCTGGGGCTGGCACTGTCCCCTCCATGCCAGGGCTGGCACTGCCCTGTTCAGCCTGGACTGGCACTGTCCCCTCCAGTCTTGGCCTGTCCTCTCCATCCTGGAGCTGTCACTGTCACCTTCCTGGTCCTGTCCCCTCTGTCCTGGACTGGCACTGTTCCCTCTGTGCCAGGGCTACCCTGGTCCCCTGCAGTGTGGAGCTGTCCCTGTCCCAGTGTCCCCAGCTGTCCCTGTCCCAGTGTCCCCAGCTGTCCCTGTGTCCCCAGCTGTCCCCAGCTGTCCCAGTGTCCCCAGCTGTCCCGGTGTCCCCAGCTGTCCCCGTGTCCCCAGCTGTCCCTGTCCCTGTGTCCCCAGCTGTCCCTGTGTCCCCACCTGTCCCCAGCTGTCCCTGTCCCGGTGTCCCCAGCTGTCCCAGTGTCCCCAGCTGTCCCAGTGTCCCCAGCTGTCCCTGTGTCCCCAGCTGACACCAAGCGCAGGGTGGAGGAGATCTCGGAGGAGCTGCGCTCGCTGGACACGCGGCTCTGGAGTGACAGGGACAGCGAGGTGCCATCCCCAGGGGCACCCAGGGACACCCAGGAGGGTATGGCCCTGTCCCCTCCCCGCTGTGACAGCGCTGCCACTATTCCCTCCGCCCCTGTGTGCTCCCTGTGCCAGCTGTGCCAGCTCTGTCCCCTCTGTGCCAGGGACCCAGGCAGAGCCAGCGCAGGATGTGCCAGCCAGGGAGCAGGAGGTGCCAGCCACAGCCAGTGCCCAGCGGGACAGCGCCAGGGTGAGTGCCAGTGGCCTTGGGGACACTCTGGTGTCACTTTGGGGGTTTGAGCCCTGCTCCAGTGGCCCTGGGGACACTCTGGTGTCACTTTGGGGGCTTGAGCCCTGCTCCATGCCCGGTGTCCTCCCTGCAGGAGCCGTCCCCGAGGGCAGCTGGTGGTCGGGCAGCTGGTGAGTCCTGGGAGCTCCTCCCTGTGCCACCTCCGTGCCACTCCTGTGTCCCCCCTGCCCCCATGCCCACCCTGTGTCCCCCACATCACCTCCATGCCCACCCCGTGTCCCCCATGCCCCATTGTGTCCCCCATGTCACCCCCATGCCCCCTGTCACCTCCATGCCCCCCTGTGTCCCCGATGCCCACACCGTGTCCCCTGTGTCACCCCCATGCCCTCATGCCACCCCCGTGCCCACCTTGTGTCCCCCATGTCACCCCCATGCCCATCCTGTGTCCTCCTTGTCCCCTCTAGGCCCACCCCGTGTCCCCATGCCCCCCGTGCCCCCTGGCACTGCCACCCCCATGCCCACCCCGTGTCCCCTGTGTCCCCCATGCCCCCAGTGCCCCCTGGCACTGCCACCCCCGTTGCCCACCCCGTGCCCCCCATGCCCCCCTGGCACTGCCATCCCCGTTGCCCACCCCGTGCCCCCCATGCCCCCGGTGCCCCCCTGGCACTGCCACGCCCGTTGCCCCCTCACAGACCCCCGCAGGAGGATCCACTTCAAGGTGATCCGCAGCCCCGGGGACCTGCTGCAGTTCCTCGAGGAGCTCAAGGAGACCACCAGGAAGGTGGGCACCGCCCCGTGCCCCCCCTCGGGCCCCCCCCGTGCCTCAGTTTCCCCCTGAGCCCCCTCCCGCTGCCCCAGGCCAGGGAGAAGGCGAGCGAGGAGGAGGAGGAGGAGGAGGAGGAGGAAGCAGCCAAGGCTGCCCCAGCCCCGCCGGGCCCTGCAGAGCCCCCCAGCCCCGAGGCCCTGCCCGGCCCCGAGGCCCCCCCCGCGGGGGAGGAGGAGGAGGAGGAGGATGAAGATGAGGAGGAGGAGGCGGGGCCGCTGCTGGCGGGGCTGGAGCTGCTGCCGCGGGAGCAGGTGGCGAGGCTGAAGGAGGAGGTGAAGAACCAGATGGAGCAGGAGTTCGACAGCATCATCAGCGAGGTGGGGACCCCGAGGGGCTGGGACCCCCATTGGGGACCCCCTGAGGGACTAGGACCCTCATTGGGGACCCCCCTGAGGGGCTGGGACCCTCATTGGGGACCCCCTGAGGGGCACTGGGACCCCCCTGATGGGGCTGGGACCCCCTGAAGGGCTGGGACCCCCTGGCTGGGCTGAGACCCCCCTGAGGGGCTGGAAACCCCCCTGAGGGGCTGGGACCCCCATTGAGGACCTTCTGCGGGGCACTGGGACCCCCCTGATGGGGCTGAGACCCCCATTGGGGACCCCTGAGGGACTGGGACCCCCCTTGGGGACCCCTTGAGGGGCTGGGACCCCCATTGGGGACCCCCTGAGGGGCACTGGGACCCCCCTGATGGGGCTGGGACCCCCTGAAGGGCTGGAAACCCCCCTGAGGGGCTGGGACCCCCATTGAGGACCCCCTGAGGGGCTGGGACCCCCATTGGGGACCCCTGGAGGGGCTGGGACCCCCACAGGGGCACTGGGACCCCTACAGGGTACTGGGACCCCCATTGGGTTCCCCCTGAGGGGCTGGGACCCCTACAGGGTACTGGGACCCCCACAGGGGCACTGGGACCCCCACTGGGGACCTCCTGATGGGGCTGGGCCCGCCCTGAGGGGCTGGGACCACCATTGGGGACCCCCAGAGGGGCAATAGGACCCTCACAGTAGCACTGGGACCCCCTGACTGGGTTGGGATCCCCACAGTGGCCCTGGGACCCCTCTCACCATGCTGGGACCCCCACAGGGGCACTGGGACCCCCACAGGGACGCTGGGACCCCCACAGGGACACTGGGACTTGGGAGTCCCTGGCAGGGATGGGACCCCCTGGCCAAGCTGGGCCCACCCGGGCTGCGCTGGGGGAGCCCCAGCTGGGTTGGCTGCCTCCCCCCCCCCCCCAAAAATGGGGATCCCCTCATTGCTGTGGGGCCACCCTGTCCACACCAGGGACCCCTGGTTGGGCTGAGGAGCCCTTGGGAGGGTTGAGACCCCCCTGACTGGGCTGGGGAGCCCCTGGGAGGGTTGGGGCTCCCCTGGCTGTGTTGGGGACCCCCTGACTGCACTGAGACTCCCCTGGCTGGGCTGGGGACCCCATGACTGCACGGGGAGGCCCTGGGAGGGCTGGGGACGCTGTGGGATGGCCAGGGGTGCCCAGCAGAGCTGTGTGGGGACAGCCTGTGTGGCCCCGCTGCTCCGGTCCGTGCTGGCCCGGCCGCCGAACCGGCCCCGAACCGTCCCGGTGCAGGTGGAGGAGGAGCTGGAGACCGAGGGGCTCAAGGGCGAGTTCGACCGGAGCCGCGCCATGCGGACCCTGGCGAGCACCCTGAGCCGCCTGATGGAGCGGCTGGAGCGGCCCGAGCCCCGCCGCGACCCCCCCGGGGCCCGCAGGGAGGAAGAGGAGGAGCAGGAGGAAGAGGAGGAAGGAGCCGCGAGGAAGGGCAGCAGCCCCCGGCCGGCCAAGGACGGGCGGGTGCGGGTGCGGCTGGGCAGGGCCGGGGGGAGCCGGGACACCCCCAAAGATCCGGAGCCCCCCCGGGACAAGCAGAGCCCCCCGGCGGTGGAGAACGAGGTGCGGGAGCTGCTGGCCAAGGAGGGGCTGCGCGCTGAAGGTACGAGGGGGGGGGGTCCGGCCGGGGGTAGGGGGTGTCGGCACGGGGAGAGCCCCCCCAGACCCAGATGAACCCCCCCGGCCCCCCCCCCTCCCCCCGGCAGGGAAAATCGAGATCAAGATCGTGACGGCGGCGGCGGGGGGCGAGGAGGAGGAGGGGGCGCAGTGGCTGTCGGAGGAGGATTCGCGGAGCCTCAAGGAGATTTTCCTCAGCATCCTGGTGCGGGGGGGCGGGGAGGGGCTCTGAGGGGCGGGGAAGGGCTCTGAGGGTCGGGGAAGGGCTCTGAGGGGCGGGGGAAAGTTCTGAGGGGTGGGGAAGGGGCTCTGAGGGACGGGGGAGGGCTCTGAGGGGCGGGGAAGGGTTCTGAGGGAGGGGAAGGGTTCGAAGGGAGGGGGAAGGGTTCTGAGGGGCGGGGAAGGAGCTCTGAGGGGCGGGGGAAGGGGCTCTGAGGGGCGGGGAAGGGGTTTTGAGGGAGGGGGAAGGGGTTCTGAGGGGCGGGGAAGGGGCTCTGAGGGGCAGGGAAGGGCTCTGAGGGAGGGGAAGGGCTCTGAGGGAGGGGAAGGGCTCTGAGGGAGGGGTAAGGGCTCTGAGGGGCAGGGAAGGGCTCTGAGGGGCGGGGAAAGGGGCTCTGAGGGGCGGGGAAGGGGTTTTGAGGGGGGGAAGGGGTTCTGAGGGGCGGGGAAGGGCTCTGAGGGAGGGGGAAGGGTTCTGAGGGAGGGGAAGGGCTCTGAGGGAGGGGAAGGGGTTCTGAGGGAGGGGAAGGGCTCTGAGGGAGGGGAAGGGGTTCTGAGGGGCGGGGAAGGGTTCTGAGGGGCGGGGAAGGGGCTCTGAGGGAGGGGGGCGCAGCTGAGGGTGGGCAGGAGGGGAATTTGTGGTGTTGGGGGAAAGCAGGGACACGGCTGAGGTGGGGGAAACTGAGGCACGACAGGGCTGGGGAATGGCGGGGGGCGTCGCTGAGGAACAGGGGGAAACTGAGGCACGGGGGGGACACATTGAGGTGGAGAGGGTGGGGGCAGGACACAGGTGGGGGGGCTGAGGAGGGAAAAGTGGGGTACGGGGGGGCAGTGAGGTGAGGGGGGTACTGAGGGGATGGGGGGCATGAGGTGAAGGGGGGCACAGGTGAGAGGGAGGCACAGATGTCAGGTGGGCACTGATTGAAGGGGGACACTGAGATCCGGTGATCAGGTGGGCACAGAGGTGAGGTGGGCACTGATTTCCTCCCCCAGGTGCAGGGCATGGAGGTCAGGGTGGGCACTGAGGTCAGGTGGGCACTGAGATCAGGTGGGCACTGATTCCCCTCTACCCAGGTGCAGGGCACAGAGATGAAGGGGGGACGCTGAGATCAGGGTGGGCACAGATGTCAGGTGGGCACTGATTTAGCCCCACCTCAGGTGCAGGGCATGGAGGTCAAGTGGGCACTGAGATCAGGTGGGCACAGATGCCAGGTGGGCACTGATTCCCCCTCTCCCCAGGTGCAGGGCACGGAGATGAGGGGGGCACAGAGGTGAGGTGGGCACAAAGGTGGGGTAGGCACAGGTGGGCACTGATTCCCTCCCATCCAGGTGCAAGGCACTGAGGTCAGGGGGGCACTGAGATGAGAGAGGCACTGAGATCAGGGTGGGCACAGATGTCAGGTGGGCACTGATTCCCCCCTCTCCAGCTGCAGGGCATGGAAGTGAGGTGGGCACAGAGGTGACAGGGGGCACAGATGTCAGTGGGCACAGGTGGGCACTGATTTCCCTCCCCTCCAGGTGCAGGGCACAGAGGTGAGGGGGGCACTGAGATCAGGTGGGCACAGAGGTGAGGTGGGCCAGATGTCAGTGGGCACAGGTGGGCACTGATTCCCTCCCCTCCAGGTGCAGGGCACAGAGGTGAGGTGGGCACAGAGGTCTGAGTGGGCACAGATGTCTGTGGGCTGAGGGGATTGGGGTGGGCACAGATGCCAGGTGGGCACTGAGGTGAGGTGGGCACTGGGGTGACAGGGGGCACAGCTGTCGGTGGGCACAGCTGGGCACTGATTCCCCCTTTGGCGCAGGTGCAGGGCACGGAGGAGGCGCAGAAGGAGCGGCGGCGCCTGCAGGCCCTGCAGGACAATTACCGCTTCGTCTGGGGGGGCCGCCAGGAGCCCCCCCCGCCCGCCGACTCCGAGGACCAAGACTTCTGACCCCCCCAAAGCTGAGCCCTTAAATCCTGAACGGCCCCCCCGGAATTGTGGCTTCACCCCTGGCCTGCCCTGGCACCGGGCACAGGGGGCACCCCAAGGACGCCCCGGGGGACCCTGCCCTGTTTGGGGGGACATCACTGTGCCCCCCCAGGGGACCCTGCGCTGTCACCGCGGGCATTTGTGACACGGATGAACTTGGGGGGGGACAGGGGGGAGGAGTGCCCGTGATTTGGGGGGGGGGGGTGTTGTGTGTAATTAATTGGGGTAATTGGGGGGGTCCTGTTGCCGCTGGAGCCGTCGGTGCCGCCCCCGGCCCGGGGGGGTCTCTCTCTCATAATGAGATGTCGCGTTCGCCCCCCCCCCCCCCTTTTATCAATAAACCGAGGTCGCCCCGGGCTGTGTCTGTGTCCCCCCCACCGTGTCCCCCCCCGGGCTGTGTCTGTGTCCCCCCCGTGTCCCCCCCCGGGCTGTGTCTGTGTCCCCCCCGTGTCCCCCCCCCCCGTGTCCCCCCCCGGGCTGTGTCTGTGTCCCCCCCCCCCCCGTGTCCCCCTCCCACTCTCGCGGGGGTCTCCGTTCCTTCCCCCCCCCTCGCCCAAAATCGCGGGAGGGGCGGGGCCATGGGCGCGGCAGCCAATCAGAATTAGGGCGGGGCCAGGGGCTCGCCCGGCCTCGGCCAATGGGAGCGCGGGGGGCGGAGACAGCGGTGCCACCGGGACCCGGGAACGGACCGGGACCGCCCCCGCCTCGGGGACAGCGGGGACACCGGCACCCCCGGAGGGTCTGGGCCCGCCCCAGCCCCCGGTGCACGCGGACGGACCGGCACCACCGGGACCGCCCCCGCCTCGGGGACAGCGGTGCCCCGGGCACCACCGGAGCCCCCGGGCCCCCGGATCCGCCGGTACCCCCGGGAGCCAGCAGGGCCCCCAGACCAACCAGGACACAGGAATCGACCTTGGGACCCCCGGGCTGGGCCGGGACCCCCGAGCCGCGGCACCAGGTGAGGCCACAGCCGGCGCTCCCCGTTGCACAGCTCCCCCTGTTCCCCCTTACCTGAGAGCAGAGTGTCAGCCCCGTCCCCATCTGGACTTGGGGTGCCCGGCGCGGGGTGCTGCCGTTACTGCCCCGTGGGTGTCCCCCTGTCCGTGGGTGTCACCCTGTCCGTGGGTGTCACCCTGTCCCCTCCGTGGCTCCTGTGCCCTGTCCCCCTCCTCCCACGGGCTCCACCCCGGGGCTGCCCCGCCCGTGGAAGCTGCAGCGCTGGGGGGTGACAGGGGGATCCCCAGAGACCCCCCCCAAGCACAGGGCAGGTGTCCCCACGCTGACGGGGGGGGGTTCCCATGCTGATGGGGGGGTCCCGATAACCCCCCTAGGTGTCCCCATGGTGACAAGAGATCCCCACTGCCCCCCCCCAAGTGTCCCCACGCTGACAGGGGGTCCCCATGATCCCCTCCAGTGTCCCCACGCTGACGGGGGGGGTTCCCACTGACGCCCCCAGGTGTCCCCATGGTGACAGGGGCTCCCCATGTCCCACACAGGTGTCCCCACGCTGACAGAGGGTCTCATGGCTACCCCAGGTGTCTCCATACTGACAGGGGGTCCCCACTGACCCCCCCAGGTGTCCCCATGGTGACAGGGGGGTCCCCAATGATTCCCCCCCCACAAGCCAGGTGTCCCCACGCTGACAGAGGGTCCCATGTCCCCCCCCCAGGTGTCCCCATGCTGCTCCTGGGCCTGCAGAGCCCCCGCCTGTCCTTCCCCGGGGGTCTCCTGGTGGGCTTCATCAGCACCTTCCTCCTCCTCCGCGGGCTCCTGCTGCCCCCGCCGGTGCCCGCCCCCAGCCGGGGCCCCCGGGTGCCCCATGGCCCCCCCGGGACCCCCCCGTACCCCGCGCTCTACGGCGCGGCCCCGTCGGACGCTGCAGGTGGGCACTGGGTGGCACAGGGAGGGAGGGGACACGGGGGGGGTGGGACTGGCAGGGGGACTTGGGGGGGGCTTCACCCTCTCTGCTCCGTGGGTTGGGGACAGTGGCAACGCCCTGAGAGTGACAGCTGAGGGAGCTGAGGGTGTTGGGGGAAAGCAGGGACACGGTTGAAGTGAGGGAAACTGAGGCACGGCAGGGCTGCGGAGTGGGGGTGGGGGCGTCACTGAGGAACGGGGGAAACTGAGGCACGGGGGGATACGTTGAGGTGGAGAGGGTGGGGGCAGGACACAGGCGGGGGAGCTGAGGAGGGAAAAGTGGGGCACGGGGGGGCAGTGAGGTAAGGGGGGCACAGAGGGAAGGGGGCATTGGCGGGATGAGGGGCGGGGGGGCCGTTGCAGGTGGGGACAAGGGAGGAGGACTCTGGTGGGATGGGGCTGGCAGGGGGACCTGAGGGTTCTCACCCCCTCTGCTCCAGGGTTGGGGACGGTGACAATGCCCTGAGAGTGGCAGCTGAGGGAGGGGGCACAGCTGAGGCTCGGCCGGAGGGGAATGGATGGTGCTGGGGACACGGCTGAGGTGGGGGAAACTGAGGCACGGCAGGGCTGGGGAGTGGGGGGGGCCGTCACTGAGGAACGGGGGAAACTGAGGCACGGCAGGGCTGGGGAGGTGGGGGGGGGGGCGTCACTGAGGAACGGGGGAAACTGAGGCACGGCAGGGCTGGGCAGTGGGGGGGGGGGCGTCACTGAGGAACGGGGGAAACTGAGGCACGGCAGGGCTGGGCAGTGTGCCTGCCCCGCCAACTCCGCGGGTTGGGGACAGTGACCTCGCCCTGATGGCGGCAGCGCGGGGACATCGCTGTCTCTGCTCCGCGGGCTGGGGATGGTGACAATGCCCTGGCAGCGGGGACATCGCTGTCTCTGCTCCGCGGGCTGGGGATGGTGACAATGCCCTGGCAGCGGGGACATCGCGGTCTCTGTTCCGCGGGCTGGGGACGGTGACAATGCCCTGGCAGCGGGCACATCGCGGTCTCTGCCCCGCTCCCGCAGGCGAGGACGCGGCGGTGGCGCGGGCGCTGTTCCGGCGGGTGCGGGTGCTGTGCTGGGTGCTGACCGCGCCCCAAACCCTGGAGAGCCGAGCCCGCCACGTGCGGGACACCTGGGCGCGACACTGCAACGTGGCGCTGTTCGTCAGCTCCGAGCCCGCCCCGAACTTCCCCGCCCTGGGGCTGGGGGTGCCCGAGGGCCGGGAGCAGCTCTACCGCAAAACCGCCCGGGCGCTGCTCTTCGTGCACCGGCACCTCCGCGCCAGCGCCGAGTGGTTCCTCAAGGCCGACGACGACACCTTCGTGCTGCTGGACAACCTGCGCTGGCTGCTGGCGCCGCTCCCGCCGCAGCGGCCGCTCTACCTCGGCAAACGCTTCCGTCCCTTCGCCCGCCAGGGCTACATGAGCGGCGGGGCCGGCTACGTGCTCAGCCGGGGGGCTCTGAGCCGCCTGGCCCCCGCCCTGGCCCGCGGCTCCTGCGGGCGCGGCGGCCCCGAGGAGGACGTGGCGCTGGGACGGTGCCTGGAGCGGCTCGGCGTGCCCGCGGGGGACTCGCGGGACACGCGGGGACGGGAAACCTTCCACCCCTTCCCGCCCGAGATCCACCTCACGCACCGCTTCGCCCGCGGCTTCTGGTACCCGCGCTACAGCTGGTACCCCGTGGTGGAGGTGGGTCACAGCCCGGCCCGGGTCCCTGGCACAGCCTGGCACAGCCTGGCACAGCCTGGGCAGCTGGGGCTGGGGGGTGGTTTGGCCCCCCACGAATGGCTGTGCCCCCCCAAGCACGGCCAGAACCCCCCATGTGTGCCCTCAGTAGGTGCTGTGTCCCTGGGAGTGGCACAGCTCTCCTCGGGTGGCATCTGTGCCCACCGTGCCTGGCAGTCCCACAGCCACAAACGCCTTGTGTGGCTCTGGTGTCCCCACCGTGCGTGGCCACCACCCCCCTGCGTGTCCCTGGCCACCTCCCATGGCCGTGACACCCTCGAGGCGCAGCCAGAGCCACCTCCGTGCCTGGCTGGCATGTCGTGCCAACATGGGGGTACCATGGCATCGCCGCCCACATCCCTGTGAGGTCCCCGGCCATGCCAGGATGTCCCTGCACTGTGTAGCTGTGTGTGACCGGCGTGTCCCCAACGTGTGACCGCCATGTCCCCCACGTGTGGCCACCGTGTTCCCCCTCACACGCGGCCGCAGCTCCCCCAGTGTGACCCCGGTGGCCTTGGTGTCCCTGCCCAGCCATGACCCCGCTGCCATGGCCGTGGCCCCCAGCGTGTCCCCGCCCCTTGGGGCCCAAGCTCCACCCGCAGTGATCCCTCTGTCACCAGTGTCCCCTCTGTCACCCATGTCCCCTCTGTCACCAGTGTCCCCTCTGTCACCCATGTCCCCTCTGTCACCAGTGTCCCCTCTGTCACCCGTGTCCCCTCTGTCACCCATGTCCCCTCTGTCACCAGTGTCCCCTCTGTCACCCGTGTCCCCTCTGTCACCCGTGTCCCCTCTGTCACCAGTGTCCCCTCTGTCACCAATGTCCCCTCCGTGCTCCCGTGCCCTCTGTGCTGGCGCTGCCCCCGCCCTGCTCAGTTCTGCTGCCCCCTCCCCACCCTGCCCGTGCCACCAAGGGGTGTGAGGGGCTCTGGGTGCCCGATGCCACCCCCTGTGTCCCCCCGTGTCCCCGCAGGGCCCGCAGTGCTGCTCGGACCTGGCCGTGTCCTTCCACTACGTGTCCGGGGAGGAGATGTACGAGCTGGAGTACCTGAGCCAGCGGCTGCGGCCCTACGGCTACAGAGCCCGCTACCGCCCCCCCCTGAGCCCCCCCGGGACCCCCAACACCACCGGGACCCCCGGGACCCCCAACGCCACCCGGAGCCAGCCGGGTCCCCAAGCCCCCAAAGCCCCCGAGCCCTACCGGATCCCCCCGCGCTGAAGTGGCCCCAAATTTGGGGGTCCCCCCCCACCACCATGGCCCCATTGCTGCCCCGGGACCCCAAATGCCCCGAGCCCCCCCCCCCCCACCCCGTGCCCTGCGCCCACCTCAGCGTGGCCCTAATGAGGCCCTAATTAGCGGCTGTTAATGAGCTTTGCTCAGGGGATTGGTGGCCCCGAGCCGAGGGTGCCGCGGGACGGAGCCTGGGGGGGATTTGGGGGCACCGGGGAGGGTCCGGAGGGGTCTGAGGAGGACACGGGGCTGGGGGAGGGGGGAAGGGTCCCATGGGGGGGGGTCTGGGTGATGGGACCCCGATAGGACCCCAAGGAGGGGACAGTGCCAGGCCCCGATGCGGGCACCGTCACCTCCTGTCCCCTCCTGTCCCTTCCCGTCCCCACCTCCGTGGCAGACGTGGCCGTGCCCCCCCTCAGGATGACCCCCCATGGTGACAGCGACCCCCCCCCCCAAGTCCGTGTTGTCCCCGTGGTCCCCTCGTGTTGTCCCCTCGCCCCCCACGGACCCCCCCGAGTCCCTGGACCCCCCCAAGTGACCCCCCAGCTCCTGGCGGCGGCCAGAGCGGGAATTTGGGGGGTCGCGAGAGGGGACGGTGCCCCCCAAGCTGGGGGGTGAAGGAGGCTCCGTGTTTGGGGGAGCCGCCCCTCATTTCTGCTTGAGGACCCCAAATACCCTGAGACTCCCCCCCCCCCCCCCCCCCCCCAATCTCCCGCGCCCCCCAGGCGGACCCTCGCGGCCCCAATTAGCGGCTGTTAATGAGCTTTGCGGGGATGTGATGGCCTTGATCCGGGGCGGGGGGGGGGGGCAAAGCGGGGCTGAGGGATTGGGGGGGGGCCCGGGGGTCTCAGCAGGACACAGAGCGGGGGGGGAGGGTCCCACTGTCAGGCGGGGGAGGGTGTGTGGGACCCCACGGTGGGGGGAGAGCCGGGGACAGCCGGACGGGGGGACAGACAGACGGGGGACAAGGACGGACCCTGCAGCTGTGAGGGACAGCGGTGCTGGGGGGTGGCAGGTGACGCCTCGGGGACCGTCCGGGGGTGACGGGAGCAGCGGCTGGGGACGAGGAGGGGACATTGGGGTGGGGGTTGCTCAAGGCTGGGGGGCGGTACAGGACGGGGTGGCCGATTTTGGTGTCCCCGTGTCCTATTTTGGTGCCCCCGTGGCCGATTTTGGTGCCCCCGTAGCCGATTTTGGTGTCCCCGTGTCCCATTTTGGTGTCCTGTCCCCGATATTGGTGCCCCCGTGTCCGATTTTGGTTTCTTCGTGTCCGATTTTGGTGTTCCCGTGTCCAATTCTGGTGGCCGATTTTGGTGTCCCCGTGTCCCATTTTAGTGTCCCCGTGTCCCTGAGCCCGCCCTGGAGCCATCCCCGTGTCCCATTTTGGTGTCCCCGTGTCCCTTTGTCCCCGCACAGCCCCCCAGGCCCCCCCGTGTCCCCTCCCCATCTCCAGCGGCTGCAGCCGGGCGGGGTTGGCCCCACCCAATCCCACCGGCCACGCCCACACATGACCACACCCCACGAAGCACCGCCCACCCATCAGGCACCGCCCATGCGCTCGCACTCTTAGCCACGCCCACCTTATTTGCATATAGACCACGCCCTTTCGTATCATAATATGTCGGTTGACCACGCCTCCTTATTTACATACGGGCGTTGTACATCAACTCGCCGCCCTCGGGCCCCGCCCATCTCATTACTATGTAAGCCACGCCCCAGATAGATGACCACGCCCACTGCAGATGACGCCCCGCCCCCGCCGCTCAGCTCCGGTCAGGGCGGGGGCGCCGGTGACGGGCGGGGCACGGGCCGGGGCAGCGACCCCTCCCCAGTGCCCCCAGTGCCCCCAGTGCCCCCCCACTGCTTCCAGTGCCCCCCAGTGCCCCCAGTGCCCCCCCACTGCTTCCAGTGCCCCCCAGTGCCCCCAGTGCCCCCCCACTGCTTCCAGTGCCCCCAGTGCCCCCTGGTGTCCCCCCCCGCCTCCCCCAGTGCCCCCAGTACCTCCAGTGACCCTCGGTGTCCCCCCCCAGTGCCTCCAGTGTCCCCCAGTGCCCCTCAGTGCTTCCAGTGCCCCGGGCACACCCCAGTGCTCTGCTGTGCCTCCAGTGTCCCCCAGTGCCCCCCAGTGCCCCCAGCGTTCCCAGTGTCCCAGGGACTCCTCAGTGCCCCCCCAGCGCCTCCAGTGCCCCCCACTGTCCCCCCTCGTGTACCCCAATGCCCTCCAGTGCCCCCCAGTGCCCCCCAGTGCCTTCCAGTGCCTCCCCAGCCGCGCACAGCGGCCGGACCCCCCCGCCCTGTGACGCCCCTCACTGTCACCCACCGCCTGTCACTGTGTGCCACCGCCCGTGATGCCCCTACCTCGGGTCATTCCTGCCCCCAGGTGCCACCTGTGTCACCCACCCTGTGTGCCCGCCGCTCTGTCACCCATTCCCGGTGCGACCGTGTCACTCACCCGCCGCGCGCAGTGCCCCCCGTGCCCTCCATGTCCTCTAGGGCCCCCCCCGCGTCCCCTGTGCCCACTCCATGTCCCATGCCCCCCCCTGCCCCTCCATGTCCCCTGTGCCCCTCCGTGTCCCCCGTATGCTGTGTCCCCCGTGTCCCCCCGCGTTCCTGCCACCTCCATGCTCCCTGTGCCCTCTACGTCCCCTGTGTCCCCCCGTGTCCCCTGCACGCTGTGTCCCCCGCGTCCTCCGTGCCTTCCATGTCCCCTGTGCCCCCTCCATGTGCCCTGTGCCCTGCCAGTGTCCCCCGCATGCTGTGCCCCTGTGCCCTCGCATTCCTGCCACCCCCGTGTCCCCCGTGCTCACCGCGCCCCCCTGTGCCCTCCATGTCCCCTGTGTCCCCCCGTGTCCCCCGCGCAGTGTCCCCCCTGCCTGCCATGTCCCCTGTGCCCCCTCCATGTCCCCTGTGCCCCACCGTGTCCCCCGTATGCTGTGTCCCCCGTGTCCCCCCGCGTTCCTGTCACTCCATGTCCCCTGTGTCCTCCTCGTGTCCCCCGTGCCCTACCATGTCCCCTGTGCCCCTGTGTCTCCTCGCGTTCCGGCCACCCCCGTGTCCCCTGTGCCCTCCATGTCCCCTGTGCCCCCCCGTGTCCCCCACCACATTCTGTGCCCGCTGTGCCCCCTCGCGTTCCTGTCACCCCCGTGTCCCCTGTGCCCCCTCATGTCCCCTGTGCTCCCCGCACGCAGTGTCCCCCGTGCCCTCAGTGTCCCCTGTGCCCCCTCGTGTCCCCCCCGTGTCCCTTGTGCCCCCCGCACGCAGTGTCCCCCGTGGCCTCCGTGCCCCCCGTGCCCTCCATGCCCCTCCCGTGCCCTCCGTGCCCCCCCGTGAAGGACGAGCCGTGTCACAGCACCAGTGTCCGACATTGTCACGTACTTACAGTCACACCCGAGAGATGAAATCGCTGTACACGGCCCGGCCCCCCGGGCCCCCCCGGACCCCCCGGGCCCCCCCCGGGCCTGGGCCCCCCCCCACCGACCCCTCCCGCCCCTCGGCCCCCCCCGGGCTCCCCGGCTCGGCCCCGCGGGGGCGTCTCGGGGGCGTCACAGCCGGGGCGCCCCTACATTCATGGGGGGGTCCCGGGAGGGGGGCGCGGGGGCCCCCCCAGGCCGGCGGGAGGGGCTCGGGGGTCCCGCCGGCCGTGCCCCCCCGCGGGAGGAGGGGCTGGCTCTATCCTATCGCTGAACAAAGCAATAAATTAACAAATTAACGGGGATCCCGAGGGGAGACCGAGAAACGGGGGCGGGCGGGGGGTCGGGCCACGGGGGGGGCGGCAGGGCACGGAATGGGGAGGGGGCGTACAAAAGGTTGTTGTAGAAAAGGAGGGGGGGAGGGTCGGGGTCTGCTCTGCTCCTGCCACCGAGCGGGGCTGTGCCAGGGCGGGGGGCACGGCCGGGGGGACACGGGGACAGCGGGGGTGGCGAGGGTGACCTGGGCAGGTGACAAGGGGAGGGGGACACAGCACGCGGGAACGGGGACAGAGCGATGTGAGCAGGGGACAATGCGGGGTGACGGTGACAGGGACAGGGGGTGGCACCGGCAAGGAGGGACAGGGACAGGGGTTACCCCGCCCTCAGTGCCCCCACCCCACGCCGGGGCACAATACCCCGGGCAGGGGACAGGAAGGTGGCAGTGGCATCACTGTGACCCTGGCGTGGGGGTCCCTGGCACGGAGAGGGGGAGGCAGGACCAGCGGAGACCCCGACACGGAAAGGATAATAAAGGATAATAAAGGATAATAAATAGAGCATCAAAAGTACAAACCGTGGGCACGGGGCGAGCCCGGCGGTGGCACCGGGACGGCCCCGGGCCGCGGGCACGCCCAGCCGGGGGTGGCACCGGGGGTGGCACCGGGGGCTCCGGGCCCCTCGGGGCTATACCAGGGCAGAGCGGGGCTCGCACGGCCCCACGCTGGCGCAGCTGCTGCGGCGGCGGGGCCCGGGGGTCGGGGGCCCGCCGGGGGTCGGGGGGCCGGGGGTCGGGGGGCTGCCGGGGGTCGGGGGGCTGCCGGGCCCCTCGCCGGGACAGCCGTGCTGCAGCAGGATGTCCGAGCACTCGCGGCTGCCGGCGCGGCGGGCGTAGAACAGCGCGGTGCGGCCGTGAGCGTCCCGGGCCCGCACGTCGGCCCCGTACTGCGGGCACGGCCGGGTGTCACCCGCGGGGCCACCCAGGGTCACCCGGGAACGGCCCCAGAGGCCGTGCGGGGTCCCGCGGGGATGGGCCACGTCCCCGGTGTCACCCCAGGGCGTCCTGGCACATCCCAGGATGGCCGCGGACACTTCACATCTCCCACGGTCACGCCATTGTCCCCAGGACCGCACCGCGTCCCCCATGACCGTGCTGTGTCCTTCAGGACCATCCCACATCCCCTGTGACCACCCCATGGTCCCCATGACCCCACCACGTCACCAGTGACCACCCCATGGTGCCCAAGACTACATCACATCCCTGATGACCACACCACGGTCCTCTTGACCACATCATGTCCCCAGTGACCACCTCACGGTCCCCAAGACCGCACCCCATCCCTCAAGGCCACACCACATCCCCCATGACCCTCCCCATGTCCCCATGACCACACCACATCCCCCGTGACTGGACCATGTCCCCCATGACCACACCATGTCCCCAAAAGCCACTCCACGGTCCTCATGGCCACATCACTCACCTTCTGGCCATGCCATGGTTCCCAAGGCCACCCCCCATCCCTCAAGACCACACCACAGTTCCCAAGACCACCTCAGGGTCCCCATGACCAGCCCTCAAGACCATCCCATGTCCCCAGTGACCACACCATGGTCCCTTCAAGACCATACCATGTCCCTGATAACCACTCCAGAGTCCCCAGTGACCACCCCATGTCCTCGTGACCACACCACATCCTCAATGACCACACCACAGTCCCCATGACCACACCATGTCCCTCAAAGCCACCCCACGGTCCTCATGGCCATGTCACTCAACTCCTGGCCCTGCCACAGTTCCCAAGACCATCCCACAGTCCCCAATGACCACCCCATGATGCCCATGACCACCCCCCAGCCCTCAAGACCACCCCATAGTCCCCATGACCACACCACATCCCTCAAGACCACATCACATCCCTGATGACCACCCTATGGTCCCCATGACCACCTCATGTCCTCATGACCACACCACCTCCCCATGACCACCCCGCATCCCTCAAGGCCACACCACAAGCCCGATGACCACCCCGTGGTCCCCAAGACAACCCCACATCCCCAGTGACCACCCCGTGGTCCCCATGACCACCCCGTGGTCCCCAAGACAACCCCACATCCCCAGTGACCACCCCGTGGTCCCCAAGACAACCCCATGGTCCCCAAGACAACCCCACATCCCCAGTGACCACCCCGTGGTCCCCATGACCACCCCATGGTCCCCAAGACAACCCCACATCCCCAGTGACCACCCCGTGGTCCCCAAGACAACCCCGTGGTCCCCAAGACCACACAACATCCCCCACACCCACCCCACGGTCCCCACAACCACACCATCCCCCTCACGGCCATGCCACACCACCCACGGTGACCCCACATCCCCCACAGCCCTCCCAAGACCCCGCCACCCCCGTGCCCACCGTGCTGCCCACCCACCCAGCAGTGCCCACGTACCCACACCAGCAGCTGGGTGATCACCACCTGGGCGCCGTCGCAGGCCAGGTGCAGCGCCGTGCGCCGCTCGGCGTCGGCCGTGGGCACGTTGAGCTGCTCCTTGTGGCTGTGGGCCAGCAGCAGCAGCACCGCGGGCAGGTCCTGCTGGCCCACGGCCACCAGCAGCCGCTCGGCCAAGGGCGCCTCGGCCGCGGGCAGCGGCGCCAGGAACAGGCGCTGCTCGTACTTGGCACGGATCCACGACTCCCGCTCCTCCCTGGCATGGGGACACGTGGGGGACACAGGGGACAGAGAGGGACATGGGGAGTAAGGGGTGGATCCACGACGCCCGCTCCTCCCTGGGCACAGAGCAGGGGGACACAGGGGACACAAGTGACATGGGGTGTTAGGGATGGATCCACGACTCCCGCTCCTCCCTGGGCATGGGGACACACAGGGGACATGGGGTGTTAGGAAGGAATCCACGACTCCCGATCCTCCCTGGGCATGGGGACACACGGGGGACATGGGGACACACGGGGGACATGGGGGGACACAGGGGACATGGGGTGTTAGGGATTGATCCACGACTCCCGCTCCTCCCTGGGCACGGGGACACGGGGGACATGGGGACGTGGGGAGTTAGGGACACATCCACGACTCTCACTCCTCCCTGGGCATGGAGACACGGGGGACACGGGGGGACACAGGTGACATGGGGAGTTAGGGACACATCTGCCACTCCTGCTCCTCCCTGGGCACACAGGGGACACAGGGGACATGGGACATGGGGGACATGGGGAGTTCGGGACACATCCATGACTCCCGCTCCTTCCTGGGCACAGAAGGGACACACGGGGGACATGGGGACACAGGGGGTCACGGAGTGTTAGGGACAAATCAATAATTCCCTCTTCTCCCTGGGTACGGGGACACAGGGGACACAGGGGACACAGAGGACATGGGGAGTTAGGAATTAGTCCATGATTCCTGCTCCTCTCTGGGCATGGGGACACACAGGGGACACAGGGGGACAGAGAGGGACATGGGGAGTTAGGGACACATCCACAACTCCTGCTCCTCCCTGGGCACTGGGCATGGGGACACAGGGGACACAGGGGACACGGGGGACATGGGGAGTCCAGGACAAATCAACAATTCCCTCTCCTCCCTGGGCATGGGGACACAGGGGACATAGGGGACACAGGGGACACAGGGTACACAGAACGTTAGGGAGGGAAGGGTGGCATCATGGGGACACAGAGACGCAGTTCCTGTTCCTCCCAAAATAGAGGGGCGTGGGGACATGGGGGACACAGGGGGCATGGGGAGTTAGGGACAAATCCACCATTCCCTCTCCTCTCTGGTCACGGGGCCATGGGGACACAGAGGGCACAGGGGGACATGTGGGACACAGGGGACACAGGGGACGCGGGGGACACGGGGGACACGGGGGACACAGGAACACGGGATGTTAGGGACAGCAGGGTGGCACCACGGGGATGCAGAGCCACAGTTCCTGCTGCTCCCTGGGCACAGAGGGGGCATGGGGACATAGGGGACACAAGGGACACAGGGGACACGGGGTGTTAGGAACTAATCCGTGACTCCCTCTCCTCCCTGGATATGGGGACACAGGGGACACAGGGGACATGTGGGACACAGGGGACACAGGGGACATGGGGGACACAGGGTGTCAGGGACGGCAGGGTGGCACCACGGGGACACAGAGCCACAGCTCCTGCCACACCCTGGGCACAGCGGGGGCATGGGGACACAGGGGTGTGGCAGTGGGGACACAAAGGTGGCAGTGGCGCGTGGTGGCATCGCAGGGACAGGGAGGGTGAAAACGGGGGGGACACATGAGGGACACATGGCAGCAGGGTGGCACGAGAGGTGCCACACAGGAAGGGCAGGGGTGTCAGTGGGGCATTGCTGGGTTGTGGGGTCACAAGGGACAGGGGTGGGGACACGGGGGCACCGGGGGCATGAGGAGAACGGGCATCAGAGTCTGTGGGATGGCACAGTGGTGACACGCGGGCTGGGGACACAGGGCACCAGGGAGGGAAGGGTGGCACCATGGTGGTGTAGGGGACAGGGACATGTGGTGACATCAGGAATGGCAGGGCAGCATCATGGTGGCATAGAGGACAGGGATGTGTGGCACTATCAGGAGTGGCAGGGTGGCATTGTGGTGGCATAGAGTACAGGAACTTGGTGATGAAGGAACTTGTGGTGGCACCAGGGATGGCTGGGTGGCATCATGGTGGCATAGAGGACAGGAACATGTGGTGGCATCAAGGATGGCAGGGTGGTATTATGGTGGCATAAGGGACGGGAACTTGTGGTGGCATCACAGTGGCATTGGGGACAGGGACATGTGGCAGCATCAGGAATGGCAGGGTGGCATCATGGTGGCATTGGGGACAGGGACATGTGGCAGCATCAGGAATGGCAGGGTGCCATCATGGTGGCATTGGGGACAGGGACATATGGCAGCATCAGGAATGGCAGGGTGGCATCACGTCAGCCCAGAGCACAGGGCCATGTGGTGGCACAGGCACAAGGGTGACACTGGGGGCACACAGGGGGTGACACTGGGGGCACACAGGCACAAGGGTGACACTGGCGCACACAGGGTGACACGGGGGCACACAGGGTGACACTGGGGGCACACAGGGGGTGACACTGGGGGCACACAGGGTGACACGGGGGCACACAGGGTGACACTGGGGGCACACAGGGTGTGACACCGGGGGCACACAGGGTGACACTGGGGGCACACGGGGGGTGACACTGGGGGCACACAGGGGGTGACACTGGGGGCACACAGGCACAAGGGTGACACTGGCGCACACAGGGTGACACGGGGGCACACAGGGGTGATCTGGGGGCACACAGGGTGACACCAGGAGCACACAGAGTGACACGGGGGCACACAGGGGGTGACACGGGAGCACACAGAGTGACACTGGGGGCACACAGAGTGACACGGGGGCACACAGGGGGTGACACTGGGGGCACACAGGGTGACACGGGGGCACACAGGGTGACATGGGGGCACACAGGGATGATACTGGGAGCACACAGAGTGACACGGGAGCACACAGAGGTGACACTGGGGGCACACAGGGGTGACACGGGGGCACACAGGGTGACACTGGGGGCACAGAGAGATGACACCGAGGCACACAGAGGTGACACCGGAGGCACACAGGGTGACACGGGGGCACACAGGGTGACACAGGGGCACACAGGGTGACACCAGGGGCACACAGAGTGACACGGGGGCACACAGGGTGACACCAGGGGCACACAGAGTGACACCGGGGCACACAGAGTGACACGGGGGCCCACGGGGCAGGGCTCACCCACCGGGAGGACTCGTGCGTGGGTTTGCAGCGCCCGCGCGGGTTCTGCTCCCAGATGCTGTTGGCGGTGGCGTTGCCGATGGCCGAGAGCACCAGGGTCAGCTCGCGGGGCCAATCGTCCAGGTCCAGCGAGCGCACGCGCGACACGTGCGTGCCCAGGTTGCGGTGGATGCCCGAGCACTCGATGCAGATCAGGGCGCCCAGGTTCAGGCTGGCCCACGTGGGGTCTGCGGGGTGAGCGGGGGTGGTGGGTGAGATGTGGGCACCTGGGGGTCCTCATGGTGGCACACAGTGTGGCACAGCGTGGCACACGGCGTGGCACGTGGTGGCGGTGAGCCGCGGCACCGTGTGGTCCATGCCATCCATCGTCCATCGTGTGACCCATGGCATCGTGTCACCCACGGCATCTCATGTCCCCCATGGCACTGAGTGGCTTATGGCACTGTGTGACCCTGGCACGGCTCATGGCACCACGTGCATGCCCAGGTTGCGGTGGATGCGTGGCACGTGGTGGCGGTGAGCCACGGCACCGTGTGGCGTTGTGTCACCCATGGCATCGTGTGACCCTGGCACGGTGCGGCTCGTGGCACCGTGTGGGGTCTGCGGGGTGAGCGGGGGTGGTGGGTGAGCTGCGGCACCCCTGGGGTCCCCGTGGTGGGACACAGTGTGACACATGGCGTGGCACGTGGTGGCGGTGAGCCACGGCACAGTGTGGTCCATGCCATCCATCGTGTGACCCACGGCATCGTGTCACCCACGGCATCACATGTCCCCCATGGCATTGTGTGGCTTATGGCACTGTGTGACCCTGGCACGGCTCATGGCACCACGTGCGTGCCCGGGTTGTGGTGGATGCCCGAGCACTCGATGCAGATCAGGGCGCCCAGGTTCAGGCTGGCCCACGTGGGGTCTGCGGGGTGAGCGGGGGTGGTGGGTGAGATGCGGGCACCTGGGGGTCCTCGTGGTGGCACACAGTGTGACACAGTGTGGCACATGGTGGCGGTGAGCCACGGCATGGTGCGGCTCATGGCGCCGTGTGGCATCACATGTCCCATGGCATCATGTCACCCATGTGGCTTATGGAATTGTGTGACCCTGGCACGGTGTGGCTCATGGCACTGTGTGGCATGGTGTCACCCATGGCATCATGTCCCACAGCATTGTGTGGCTCATGGCACTGTGTGACATTGTGTCACCATGTGGCATGGTGTCACCCATGGCATCATGTCCCACAGCATTGTGTGGCTCATGGCACTGTGTGGCATGGTGTCACCCATGGCATCATGTCCCACAGCATTGTGTGGCTCATGGCACTGTGTGGCATTGTGTCACCCATGGCATCGCATGTCCTATGGTATTGTGTAACCCTAGCATGGTGTCACCCATGGCACCTTGTGGCCTGTGCCATGCATCGTGTGACCCACAGCACCATGTGGCATCGTGTCACCCATGGCATCATGTCCCATGGCATTGTGTGACCCTGGCATGGTGTGGCTCATAGCCCCATGTGGCCCGTGCCATCCATTGTGTGACCCATGGCACTATGTGACCTGTGCCATCCATTGTGTGACCCATGGCACTATGTGACCTGTGCCATCCATTGTGTGACCCATGGCACCACGTGACCCATGCCAACATACGGCCCAGGCCATCATGTGACCCACAGAACCGTGTGACACGTGCCATCGCGTGGCCCACAGCCCTCCCTCGCCCCAGTTGCCAGGTGGCCCATGGCCCCTGGCACAGTGCCACCCCGTGGCACCACCACCTGCATTCAGGGCTCTGCAGGGCACCCCTGGCCCATGAACTGATGTCCCCGCATGTCCCACGAATGGGTGTCCCCTCATGTCCCCCCCATTGTCCCCCAGACTCACTGGGTGCCCCACAGTCCATGCAGAGTGAGTTCTCACGGGCACCATGTCCCATTGTCCCATGAATGGATGTCCCCTCATTCCCCTCATGTCTCATGCCCACCTGTGCCCCCCATTGTCCCCCGATGTCCCCCATTGTTCCCCAGTGCCCCTGGCACTCACTGGGTGCCCCACAGTCCACGCAGAGTGAGTTCCCTCAGGCACTGCTGTCCCATGAACGGATGTCCCCCCATGTCCCATGAACCGATGTCCCCTCATGTTCCACGCCCACCTGTGCCCCCCATTGTCCCCCATTGTCCCCCAGACTCACTGGGTGCCCCGCAGTCCACGCACAGCGAGTTCCCTCGGGCGTTGCGGATGGCCTGGATGGCCACGGCCTCGCTCTGGCTGTCCATGCGCGCCTGGAGGGGGCACAGGGGGTGAGAGGGGCACTGGGGTGGCACACGGGGTGAGAGGGGCACTGGGGGTGAGAGGGGCACTGGGGGTGAGAGGGGCACTGGGGTGGCACTGGGGGTGAGAGGGGCACTGGGGTGGCACAGGGGGTGAGAGGGGCAGGGGGTGGCACACACGGGGTGAGAGGGGCACTGGGGTGGCACACGGGGTGAGAGGGGCAGGGGGGTGGCACAGGGGGTGAGAGGGGCATGGGGGTGGCACAGGGGGTGAGAGGGGCACGGGGGTGGCACAGGGGGTGAGAGGGGCACTGGGGTGGCACACAGGGGTGAGAGGGGCACTGGGGTGGCACATGGGGATGAGAGGGGCACGGGGGTGGCACATGGGGGTGAGAGGGGCACTGGGGGTGAGAGGGGCACGGGGGTGGCACTGGGGGTGAGAGGGGCACGGGGGTGGCACGGGCGCCCTGCCAGCCCCCCCTCCGAGCTCCCACCTTGTTCTTGCTGCTCTCGCAGCACTGCAGGCTGGCCAGGATCTGGCTCTCGATGGCCTGCACCCACGCGTCGCGCTCCTCGAAGCTGCCAGCCTCGAAGTGCCACGTCTGCCCCGTGCTCGACACGATCAGGAACTCAAAGTTCTCCTCCTCTGCGGGACCAGAGACCCCCGGGGGGGGCGCTGGGATGAGGCTCCGACACCCACTATGGGCCCAGCACCCCAAACCCACCCCTGGCACCCCAATCCCCTCCCCAGAGGTGCCCACCCCGGCTGGGGCGTGCTGGCAGCAGGCAAGGGGGGCACAGCCACATGCACGGGAGGCACCGCTCACGCCACGTTACCTGTTTTATAAATATTTCTTAAACTACCAAAACTTTTTAATTTCCACATTTTGCGCTTGGCTGCGGAGGGTCCGGGCAGCAGGAGTGGAGAGAGGAAACGGGGACAGAGTCAGGGGGGCCCACGAAGCCCTGGGGACGGTGCAGAAGGTGGCAGGCAGAAGGTGGCAGAGCGAGGGGGGTGCGTGGACAGCGTGGCCGAGCGTGGCCGGGGGTGAGGGGCAGCATCGGCCCAGATCCCCCCGAGTTCCGGGGCGTCCTTGCCGTGGAGGGTGGTGGCCTTGTCCCCGCAGTGCCACCGTGGGGGCCCGGGGCTGGGGACGCACGGCTGCGGCACCCACCTTCTGCCTGCCCGCCCGAGCCCTCGGTCTTGGACGGCGTCATCAGCTTCTTCCTGCGGTGCTTCTTCCTGTCCACCAGGGGCGAGGGCGGGGGGTCCCTGCCAGCGCTGCCGGGGCTGGACACGGCCTCGAAGGACAGCGGGGACTCTGCCGAGACACCACGCGGGGGACGCTGGGGACACCACGGACACCGGGGCCGCCGGGGCCACCAGGCGCCTGAGGAGCAGGGGGCGAACCAGGAGCACTGAGGCCACCAGGGTCGTCAAGTCCATCAGAACCGTCAGGTCAGGGCTATCAAGGTCACCAAATCCATCAGAACCACCCAAGTCAGGGCTATCAAGGTCACCAAATCCATCAGAACCACCCAAGTCAGGGCTATCAAGGTCACCAAATCCATCAGAACCACCCAAGTCAGGGCTATCAGAGTCACCAACACCATCAGAACCACTCAGGGCTATCAGGGTCACCAAGTCCATCAGAACCATGCAGGTCAGGGTTATCAGGGTCACCAACACCATCAGAACCACGCAGGACTATCAGGGTCACCAAGTCCATCAGAACCACGCAGGTCAGGACTAGCAGGGTCACCAAGTCCATCAGAACCACCCAGGGCTATCAGGGTCACCAAGTCCATCAGAACCACACAGGTCAGGTCTATCAGGGTCATCAAGTCCATCAGAACCCTCAGGTCAGGGCTATCAAGGTCACCAAGTCCATCAGAACCACCCAAGTCAGGGCTATCAGAGTCACCAACACCATCAGAACCACGCAGGTCAGGGCTATCAGGGTCACCAAGTCCATCAGAACCACCCAGGGCTATCAGGGTCACCAAGTCCACTTGGGCCACCAGGGCCACTGGACTCACTGGGTCAGCAGGGTCAAGTCCCCCAGAGGTGCTGGGCATACTGGGGCCATCAGAGCTCACCAGGGTCACTGATCTCACTGTGACCACCAGGACCAAGTCCCAAAGCCACCAAGTTCATTGGTCTTACCAAAATCCCTGAGGCCACCAGGGTCACAAGAGCCTCTTGGCTCACCAGAGTCATGGAGGTCACCAGGGCCACTGGGCTCACCAGGCTCACCAGGTTCATTGTGGCTTCTGGGACTCCCAGGTCCATGTGCTCACCACGGCCAGCAGTTTCACTGCGGCCACCAGCACCACCAAAGGGCCACCAGATCCCTGGGCTCACCAGGACCACCAGGGTTATTGTGGTCACTGGAGTCACCAAGGGCCACCAGGTCCCTGGGGTGACCAGATCCACAACGGTTATTGTGGTCACCAAGGGCCACCAAGGGCCACCAGGTCCCTGGGGTGACCAGATCCACAACGGTTATTGTGGTCACCAAGGGCCACCAAGGGCCACCAGATGCCTGGGCTCACCAAGTTCACCAGGGTTGTTGTGGCCTCCAGAGCCACCAGAACCACCAGGGCCAACCAAGGGCCACCTGGTCCCTGAGGTCACCAGGACCACCAGGGTTATTATGGCCATCACTGGGGTCAGCAAAGGCCACCTGGTCCCTGAGCTGATCAAATCCACCAGGTTTTCTGTGGCCTCCAGAACCACCAGGGCCACCAAGGGCCACTAGGTCCCTGAGCTCACTGTGGTCACCAGTGCCACCAAGGGCCACCAGGTCCATGAGCTCACCAGGACCACCAGGTTTACCGTGGCCTCCAGAGCCACCAGTGCCACCAAGGGTCACCAGTACTCAGAAGCCACCATGCTCAGTGAGGCCACCACGGGGATGTCCCTGTGGGTGGCCCGGGAGGTGGCCGTGTCCCTGCCCGTGCCGTGTCACTCACCTGAGGCCAGCTTGGCGCTGGAGGCGGAGGCGCAGCGCTGCAGGGACCCCTTGCCCACCACCTTCAGCCCCGGCTCTGGGGGCAGGCTCAGCCCCACCGAGGGGACGGCGGCTGCAAGGGGAGGGACGGCGTCACCGCGGTGCCACCCCCGTGGTGTCCCCCCATCCCCGGTACCCCCGGGGCTCACCGGCGGGCTCGGGGTCCCGCAGCAGCCCGTTGATGCTGGCCGAGGGCCCGCAGGCGGAGATGGCGCGGGGCGGGCGCTTGCCCGGCACCTTGACCGTGGTGCGCAGCAGGTCCATCTCCTTGCCGTGCGTGCTGTGGATGTAGTCCTGCGGGGACAGCGAGGGTGACACCGGGCTCTGCCACCCTTTGGGGACACGGGGGGACAACGGGGGCGCTCACGTTGATGCTGGGGTGGTAGAAGAGGAGGCCGTTGCTGGACAGGGTCACGTATTTCTTCTTCCACTCCTTGTTCAGGGAGTTGCCGCTGCGCTTCAGCAGGAAGCTCTGGGGACAGGGAGCAGTGAGGGGACACTGGGGACACAGGGGACACAGGAGACACAGCCACATCCTCCTGCCACCGCCACCACCCACCTGCTTGATGGGGATGGCACGGCCGCTGCCGGCGCCCTCGCCTCGGCTGTCCAGGCTGCGCTTCTCGGAGTCACTGCCACGACGCGTCTGTGGGCACGGGGACAGGACAGGGGGTGGCACTCGGGGCACAGCTGGGGACACTGGTGTGCCCACATGTCCCCCACTGCTGCAGCCTGGTGGTGGGGACATTGGGGTGCCACAGACACCAGCACTGCAGCCACATGGTGGGGACACCCTGGGTGCCCACGTGTCCCTCAGTGCCACCACCACCACGTCACAGGGGCGCTATGGATGCCATGTGTCCCCGCCACCCTGCTAGAGGACACATCAGAAGCCCCATGGTGGGGACATCCTGGGTGCCCTGCATGCCCCCCATCCCCACACTGGATGCCCACATGTCCATCACTACCACCACCATGTCAAAGGGGTGCTATAGATGCCATGTGTGCCCGCCACCCTGCTAGAGGACACATCAGAAGTTGCATGATGGGGACATCCTGGGTGCCCATGCATCCCTCAGTGCCACCATCACCATGTCCCAGAGGGGTGCTATGGGTGCCATATGTCCCCACCACCCTGCTGGAGGACACATGAGAAGCTCCATGATGGTGTCCATGCATCCCTCATTGCCATGACCACCACGTCCCACAGGGGCACCAGGGATGCCATGTGTCCCCCCACCCTGCTAAAGGACACATCAGAAGCTCCATGGTGGGGACACCCTGGCTGCCCACATGTCCCCCATCCCACATGTGGGACATACCCACATGTCCCTCAGCGCCACCACCCCCATGCCATGGGGACAACTGAGGTGCCATGTGCTCCTCAATGTCACCACCCTGCCAGAGGACACCTGGGCTGCCGCATGTCCCTTGCTGCCACCACCCTGTCAGGATGACGTTCTGGGTAACACCACCAAGGGGACACCCAGCATGTCACACCCCACATGTCACCATGCTGTGCCAGGGTGCCTGGTGCCCCCTGTGCCCCCGGTGCCCCCGGTGCCCCCGTGCACTCACGGTGAAGAGGCTGGTGCGGCGCTTGGCCCCGCGGTGCAGCGAGCTGGGGGTGCCCAGCGGGGCCGGGGTCTCGCTGCGCAGCTCCCGGTGGCTCACGTTGGGCGTGGAGGGCAGCGAGGACGAGTAGTCGCTGGTGTGGCCACCATTGCTGGTCTGGGGGGACACGGGGTCAGCCTGGGCTGTGCCCGGCGCTGGGGAGGGGCTCGGGGGTTACCTGGGGGTACCTGGCTGGGGTGGACCCCCCCCACCGGGGTGGAGGCGGCTGAGTGGCTCGGGGAGCTGGGCAGGGACTTGCAGGACGCCATCAGCTGCTGCTGCTTCTTGAGCGCCACGGCCCGCTGGGCCACTGCAGGAGACTGGGTCAGGAGGGCTGGGCCACAACCTGCCCTGGCACCGGCCCGGGTACCCACAGCTGGGTACCCACATCTGGGTACCCACACCTGGGTACCCACACATGGGTACCCACACCTGGATACCCACACCTGGGCACCCACACCTGGATACCCACACCTGGATACCCACACCTGGGTACCCACAGCTGGGTACCCACATCTGGGTACCCACACCTGGATACCCACACCTGGGTACCCACACCTGGATACCCACAGCTGGGTACCCACACCTGGGTACCCACACCTGGATTCCCACACCTGGATTCCCACACCTGGGTACCCACATCTGGACACCCACACCTGGGTACCCACATCTGGACACCCACACCTGGGTACCCACACATGGGTACACACACCTGGGTACCCACACCTGGGTACCCACACCTGGACACCCACATCTGGGTACCCACACTGGATACCCACACCTGGGCACCCACACCTGGGTACCCACATCTGGGTACCCACACCTGGATACCCACACCTGGACAAGGTTCTCATAGCCATGCCAGCTGGACACTGTCCCCATCCCACCTGGACATGGGCCCCATCCTCATCCCACTCAGACACTGTCCCCATCCCACCCAGCTGCTGGACACTGTCCCCATCTCACCTGGATGGGGCCCCCATCCCACAGGATTGGACATGGTCCCCATCCCCATCCCACCTGGACATGGTACCCATCCTCATCCCACTCAGACATTGTCCCCATCCCACCTGGATGTCCCCATCCCACAGGGGTGGACATGGTCCCTGACCTACCCAGCTGTGGCTCCACCCCACCTGAACAAGGTCCCCTGCACTACCCTGTCCACAGTCCCCATCCCACCTGGCCATGGTCCCTGTCTCACCTAGACATGGCCCTGTGGCCACCACTCCCCTTGTGGGGACCCAGATGTGATCCCACTCTGGCCACCATCCCCGTCTGACCAGGTCACTGTCCCCATCCCACCTGGCCACGGTCCCCATCACACTCTGGTCACTGTCCCCCCCTCACCATGTCACCAGCCCCCTCCCCACCCCTCAGGGTGTGGTCACCCACCCTCGGTGAAGACCCTGTCCACGTTGAGGCCGTAGGTGGCGCAGGTCTCGTAGTAGAGGCAGCGCCGCGCGTCCCCGCAGAGCGCCCGGGCGCGCGCGTCCTCCACCGCCCGCGGGCTGGACGAGCTGATCTTGTCTGGGGAGCCAGGGGGGGTCACTGGGGGTGCCCCGTGCCCCTCCCACCCCCACAGCCCCCCCCCGTGCCCCCCTGGCTCACCCTGGGTGCCCACCAGCGCCAGGGCCACGTCGCTGGTGCCGCGCAGGTCGCTGAGCAGCGCGTGCAGCTGCGTCACCTCCTCGAAGCTGCTCTCGCTCTCCAGGCTGAAGACGAAGATGACGGCGTCCGCCCAGCTGGCAAACTGGGGGGCCACGGGGGGGGTCAGGGCTCGGCTCTGGCCAGCGTGGCCCCCCCGGGCCCCCGTCCCCTCGTACCTGTGCGTCCGGGGCGCCGGCCTCCTCCCGGATGAGCAGGAGGTGGCTCTGGCCATCAACCGTCACCTCACGCTTGAACTGGCCACCTGCAGTGGGGAGGGGAAGGGGGAGACCCTGCAGGTGTGCTCTGCCCACATGGATGGAACCTCCCATGGCCATGCCCAGCGCCAGGTGTGACCAGTGCTTTGACCCCAAATGTCCCTCAGCCATGCCCAGCACCATGACCTTGCCCATTCTGTGGCCACGTCCATCCCCTTCACCATCTCCACAGCCATCCATGCCCAGCACCATGACCTCGCTCATTCCCTGGCCACGTCCATCCCCTTCACCATCTCCACACCTGTCCATGCCCAGCGTTGTGACTTTGCCCATTCCATGACCGTGTCCATCTCGTGGTCATGCCCAGCCCCACCACATGTCCCTCCCATGCCAAGCTCCATGGATATGTCCACTCATCCATCTCCATCCCCATGGACACGCCATCACTGAACCCATCCCCATGCCCATGGTCACCTCCATGTCCAGCTCCATGGTCATGTCCATTCCCTGCCTATGGACACTGTCTATCCCATGGTCACGTCCATCCATGCCCATGGTCATGCCCATCCCATGCCCATGGTCATGCCCATCCCATGGTCGCATCCATCCCATGGTCATGGTCCATCCCATGCCCATGGTCACATCCATCCCCTGTCCATGGTCACAACCATCCCCTGCCCATGAACATTGTCCATCCCATGTCCATGGTGTGTCCATCCCATGTCCATGGCGTGTCCATCCCATGCCCATGGCGTGTCCATCCCATGCCCATGGTCACGTCCATCCCCTGTCCATGGTCACAACCATCCCCTGCCCATGAACATTGTCCATCCCATGTCCATGGTGTGTCCATCCCATGTCCATGGCGTGTCCATCCCATGCCCATGGTCCATCCCATGGCCATGGTTGTGTCCATCCCATGCCCATGGTTGTGTCCATCCCATGCCCATGGTGTGTCCATCCCATGTCCATGGTTGTGTCCATCCCATGCCCATGGTTTTGTCCATCCCATGCCCATGGTGTGTCCATCCCATGCCCATGGTTGTGTCCATCCCATGCCCATGGTCCATCCCATGCCCATGGTTGTGTCCATCCCATGCCCATGGTGTGTCCATCCCATGCCCATGGTTGTGTCCATCCCATGCCCATGGTCCATCCCATGCCCATGGTTGTGTCCATCCCATGCCCATGGTGTGTCCATCCCATGCCCATGGTTGTGTCCATCCCATGCCCATGGTCCATCCCATGCCCATGGTTGTGTCCATCCCATGCCCATGGTGTGTCCATCCCATGCCCATGGTCACGTCCATCCCCTGCCCACATCCTCCCCATGGCCACTCACTCTCAGTGGGCTCCAAGCCCACGTAGGAGCCGGTGAGGAACCGATGGACGAGCGCCGACTTCCCACTCTTGCTGCTGCCCAGGACACCCTGGGTGGGCACAGGGATGTCAGGATGGCCAGGGACATGGTTCTCGGGGGACATCATGTCCTCAGGGGACATGACACGGGGACAGGGTACTCAGGGGACACGGTGACATGGGGACACAGTCTTCAGGAGACATGGGGACACAGGGACATGGGAACATGGGGACATGGTCCTCAGGGGACAGGGGGACATGGGGACATGGTGACACGGGGGCACAGTCCTCAGGGGACACGAGGACACAGGGACATGGGGACATGAGGACATGGGGACACGGGGACATGGGGACATGAGGACATGGAGACACAGGGACATGGGGACACAGGGACATGGGGACATGAGGACATGGGGACACGGGGACATGGGGACATGAGGACATGGGGACACGGGGACATGGGCACACAGGGACACGGAGACACAGGGACATGAGGACACAGGGACATGGGGACATGAGGACATGGAGACACAGGGACATGGGGACACAGGGACATGGGGACGTGGGGACATGGTCCTCAGGGGACATGGGGACACGGGGACACAGGGACATGGGGACATGGGGACATAAGGACATGGCACCCACCAGGCGGATCTCGGGGATAGAGCGGCCTAGGGTCCATTCCTGGCTGTTCACCAAGGCCTCTGCGGAGGGAGACGGGTGAGACAGAGCCCAGGAACCCCGGGCACCCCCAGGAACCCCGGGCACCCCCAGGAACCCCCAGGAATCCCTGGCACCCCCAGGAACACCTGGCACCCCCAGGAACCCCCAGGAATCCCTGGCACCCCCAGGAACCCCTGGCACCTCCAGGAACCCCGGGCACCCAGAGGAACCCTGGGCAACCTCCAGGAATCCCTGGCATCCCCAGCAGCCCCTGGCACCCCCAGGAGCCCCTGGCACCCCCAGTGCCGGGGTGCCCCCACCCCGCAGCGCAGCAGCAGCTCCCGCGTGGGCGGCCACCAGCTGTCACCCAGCAACGGCACCGGGCCCGCGGGGGCGGCGCGAGGACGCGGAGATGCCACGTGGCACGGACGGGGACGTGGCAGCACGAGGCGTGGTGTGCCAAGGCACGAGGAGGCAGAGGGCACCGGGACGCGGTGGGCACGGGCATGGAGAGCACGGCGTGGCACGGGGACACGATGGGAACCACAACGGGCATCGGGTGGCACAAGGATGTGGTGTGGCATGGGGACACAATGGATTCCAGGATGTGACAGCCGTGAGGGCACGGCGTGGCATCAGGACGTGGTGAGGGGACACAGTGGGAGCCACCAGGCCGTGACAGGCACCGGGACACGGTGTGGCACAAGGATGTGGCATGAGGACATCACGGGCACCGGGACACAGCACGGCAGGGGGGTACGGGGTGACACAAGGACACCACAGATTCCAGTACAGGATGGGCACAAGGACACGATGGACACCAGGACACGGCGTGGCAGCGTGGCACTGGGACATGGTGTGGCACAAGGACAGGACATGGCATGGGGACATGGCGTGGCACTGGGACATGGGGTGGCACAAGGACAGGACACGGCATGGGGACATGGCATGGCACTGGGACATGGTGTGGCAGAAGGATGCGGCATGAGGACACGACGGGCACCAGGACACAGCACGGCAGGGGGATGTGGGGTGGCACAAGGACACCACGGATTCCAGCACATGATGGGCATGGGGACACGATGCCAGTGGTGCCCGACAGCCTTAGGCCTGAGGATTCAGCGTGGTGTGAGCACAGTGTGTGGCACAGGGACACGATGGATGCCAGGACACGGCGTGGCAGTGTGGCACAGGGACATGGTGTGGCACAAGGAGGACACAGCATGAGGACATGGCGTGGCACGTGACGGGTACAAGTTCAGTGGCACCAGAATGCAGCGCATGTGGCACAAGGACACAGCATGGCACTGGGACACAGTGTGGCATGAGGACAGGACATGGCACAAGGAGGACGAGGCATGGCACAGGGATATGGTGGGGCACAAGGATGAGACGTGGCACGAGGACATGGCGTGGCACTGGGACATGGTGTGGCACGAGGACAGGACATGGCACGAGGACACAGCGTGGCACACGACGGGCACAAGTCCGGTGGCACCAGCATGCAGCGCATGTGGCACAGGGACAAGGCGTGGCATGAGGACTTGGCGTGGCACCAGGACAGGTGTGGCACAAGAACGAGGCATGGCATGAGGACGACACAGCATGGCACTGGGACACGGCGTGGCAGCATGTCACCGGGAACATACTTCACATGGTGTGGCATGAGCACAGGACATGGCACGAGGACACGGTGTGGCACTGGGACATGGTGTGGCACTGGGACATGGTGTGGCACAAACATGAGGCGTGGCACAAGGAGGATGCAGCGTGGCACTGGGACATGGTGTGGCACAAGGACAGGACATGGCTCTAGGACACAGCGCAGCACACGATGGGCACAAGTCCAGTGGCACCAGAGCTTGGTGTATGTGGCACAAGGACAAGGCATGGCACTGGGTCATGGTGTGGCACAAGGACAGGACATGGTACGAGGACATGGCGTGGCACACAACGGGCACAAGTTTGGTGGCACCAGAGCACAGCACGTGTGGCACAAGCACCTGGCATGGCATGGGGACATGGTGTTGCATGAGGACGGGACATGGCACAGGGACACGCCGTGGCACAAGCACCTGGCGTGGCACTGGGACATGCCCGGTGACCCCCACACCTCCTACCTGGCATCCCCAGCCCCTGTGGGCACTGGTGGCACCACCAAGGGGGAGCCGAGGCAGGGCACGGTCAGGGTGCCCCCCCCTCTGTGCCTCAGTTTGTGCCCCCAGCGCGGAGCCGGATCCGTGCCAGGCGCGCGCCGGCCGGGAAAGGGTTAACGCTGCCGCCTGTCACCCCTCTCATTGTCACCGAGTGCCACCCCCGGGCCCGCAGGTGCTGCCCACGCACCCCGCGGTGCCAAGGTGCGCGCAGGCACACGGGGGGTGCCGGGGGGGGACAGAAGGACGCGGGGGGACAGGACAGATGGGGGACAGGATGCACGGGTGTGACGCACGGATGGAGGCGAGCGCAGACGGACGGACGGATGGATGGCGGGACAGAACGACGGAGGTGGGGGTCGCGTCTGACCCCCGTGGAGTTCCCCCAGTGGGGAAACTGAGGCACGGGATCCCCACCATGGGATCCCCCCACGGCCAGCACCGGGCCCGCCAAAGTGGGGAGGTCACATCGGCCCAGGGCACAAACACCAAACGCGGCACAGCCCGGGGGTCACAGCCCCCCTGAACCCCACAGCCCCCATCCCACAGCCCCCCTGAACCCACAGCCCCCTCCCCACAAACCCCCTGAACCCCACAGACCCCCTAAAACCCCACAGTCCCCTAAAACCCCACAGACCCCCTAAAACCCCACAGTCCCCTAAAACCCCACAGACCCCCAAAACCCCACAGTCCTCTAAAACCCCACAGTCCCCCGGAACCTCACAGCCCCCCTGAATCTCACAGCCCCCCTAAAACCCCACAGCGCCTCTAAAACCCCACAGCCCCCCGAACCCCACAGAACAGCCCGGTGTTCACAGTCCCGTTGAACCCCACAGCCCCCTGAATCCCACAGCCCCCCCTGAACCCCAAAGCCTCCCTGAACTTCACAGCCCAGCCCGCGGGTCACAGACCCCTGTACCCCACAGCCCCCCTAAAACCCCCAGCCCCTCTGTACCTCACAGCCCCCCCTGAACCCCACAAAACAGCCTGGGGGTCACAGCCCCTCTGAAATACACAGCCCCCCTAAAAGCCCACAGCCCCGCTAAAAGCCCACAGCCCAGCCCGGGGATTACAGCCCCCTGAGCCCTACAGCTCCTCCGTACCCCACAGCCCCCAGCCCACAGCGTCCCTGAACCCCACCTGGGGGTCACAGCCCCCTTGAACCCCACACCGTCCCCGTACCCCACATCCCCAGACGGGTCCTGCTGCCCCCCACGGGCCCCGGGGATCCGGGCGCCTCCTCCTCCTATCAGGTAAACTGAGGCACAGCCCCGCGGCCGCAGCGGGCACCGCCAGCCCTGCCCCGGCTCCCCGGGGCCCGCGGGGACACCGAGCACGGCCGGGGCTGTCCCGGGCCGGTACTCACTGTGCGGGGTGCCCCCGGCCGGCTCTGCACCGGGGGGAGCCCAGGGGGGCGCGGGGTGGGTGGGGGTCGCCGCAGGGCTCTTGGTGAAGATGCCGCTGATGAACTTGAGCATCTTTCGGTCGCGGGTGGAGGCGCGACCCCCCTCGCGTCCCCGCTTGAGCCCGGTCTCGGGGGCGGGGGCGGCCACCAGGACCCCCGGCTGGAGGTCGCTGTAGTCCAGGGTCTTGCTCTTGCCCTTGCTGGGGGACAGCCGGGCCCGGGGGGGCCCCTCGCTCTTGCCCCCCGCCTTGGGGCGCCCCTTCCCCTCTCCCTCGGGCCACGACAGGCGGCTGCCGGCGCCTTTGCCGGGGGCTTTGCCCGCTCGGGGCTCGGGGGTCCCGCGGCTCCCCCCGCCGCCCCCCGCTTTGGGGGGCTTGGGGCCGGCCAGGCGGAGGCGGCGAGCGCCGGCCGAGGGGTGCGGGGAGCCCGCGGGGGGGTCCGGGGGCGGCGGGGGGGCCCCGGCGGCCTCCAGGGGACCCTCGGGGCCCCCCCAGGTGGCCTGGCTGAGGAGGGGGCGCCGGGGGGTCCCGGCGGGCTGCGGGATGTCCAGGGCGGCCAGAGAGCGTCCCGGCCCCTCCAAGGTGCCCTTGGCCCCACGGGGGTCGGGTTTGGGGGGCACGGCCTGCAGAGGGGGGGGCAGCAAGGAAGGGTCGGGTTTGGGGGGCACGGCGGGGGGCGGGGGGGGTTTGGGGGGCACCGCCGGGGGCGGCAACAGCGCCGGGTCGGGTTTGGGGGGCACGGCCGGGGGCGGGGGGGGCAGCATGGCCGGGTCGGGTTTGGGGGGCACGGCCGGGGGCGAGGCGGGCGAGCGGGGGCGGGGGGCGTCGGGGCCGGGACCGGCCGTACTTATCCGGAGCGCGTCCTGCCGCTGGAAGAGCCGCTCGGGCCGCCGGGCTCGGCCGGGCTCGGGGGTGCGGGGGGCGGCCGCGGCCCCCCCGGGGCCAGGGGCTCCATCGCCGCCGCCGCCCCCCGCCTCCTCCGCCTCCCCCGCGGCGCCCACCGACTCGAGCTTGACCAGCGTGAGCGAGATGAGGTAGGTGGTCCTGCGCTGGAGGCCGGTGCTCCTGCTCATGGGTGCGGGCAGGGCCCCCCCGGGCCGCCCCCCCGGCCCCCCTGGATCCCCGCGCGGCGCCGCGGCCGCCGGTGCCGCCGATGCTCCGGTCCCACCCCCGGCCCTGCCTCCCCGAAGCCTTCGCCGCTCGCCCGCCCCCGGAGGGGTTGGAACCGCCGCCGCCCCCCCCGCCGAGCAGCGGCACCCCCCGGGATCGGGGCCCCCCCCAGCCCGGGTCAGCGGCCGGGGGGCATCGCGGGGGAACCCCCCGGGCTGGGGGCGGCCACGGGAGGGGCCGGGGGCTTTGGGGGGCTTTGAGGGGCGGGGGGGGAGCGGGGGCGGGTCAGGGCGGGGGGAGGGGGTTGTGGGGACCCGGGGGTCCGGGGGGGGGGCGGGAAGGGGGGGTTACAGGTACGGGGGGGGGATGGGAGGGGAGATGGGGGGTGAAGGGCAGGGGGCAAAGGGGCGGTGATGGGGAGGGGGCGCGGGGGCTCCGGGGAGGGGGAAGCGGAGGGATGGGGGGTCACGGGGCGGGGGGGGGTCATGCCCGCGCCCCCCCGGGAGCGGCGCTCACGGCAGCGCCCGACGGGCTCGTCCTTGGCGGCGGCGGCGGCGGCGCGGGCGGGGGCCGGGGCCCGGCGGGGGGGGCCCTGAGCGGCCGGGGGGGGCCGGGGCCGCCGCTCTCCGCCATGCGCCGCTCCCAGGGCCGGGCTGGGGCGGGGGCGGGCGGCGGCCCCGCCGCTACCGGGCAGGCGCGAGCGCTCCCGGGCGCCCCCCCCGAGACCCCGGCACCGGCACCGGCACCTGCTGGGCTGCCGGGAACACCCCGCCCCGACACCCCCCTGCACCGCCGATGCATCCATCCATCCATCCATCCATCCATCCATCCATCCATCCATCCATCCGTCCCTCTGTCCATCCCGCGCTCCTAAATCCCCTCCCTCCCCTTCCCGGGGCACCAACGCTGGGTCGGGAGGGGTCCCGCGGGCTGGGGGGGGGGGGGGCGTGGGGGCGGCTTTGGGGTTTTTTGGGGGGTCTTGCGGGGCTCGGGGCAGGCTCATCCACCCCTTTTCTGGCGTTTTTTAGCAGCGGCGCAGCATCCCTGCGCATCCCGTTACCACGGCAACGGCGGGGATGGCGCTGCGAGCAGCCGCGGACCCCCCCAGTGTCGCTCTCGTCACTCCCGTGTCCCCCTCGCGGAGCCGGGCCAGGTGTCACCAGGGGCCATTGGGGTCCCCCACGGCAGCGTGACCCCCCCGGCTCTGCATTGTCACAGCCTGGGGGGGACAGGGGGGTCGGGGCACGGCGGGACCCCTCAGCCCCCTGTGCCCCCCGGGGGTCTCGGCCCTGCAGGGCTCTGTGTGCCCCCCACGCGCGGGGTTCCCCTGGATGTGGCACCGCTCCGGGCAGGGGGGCATCACCAGAGGTGTCCGTGCTGCCGCCCCGGGGCTGTGACCGTGGGGCTGCGGGATCTGCCCTCACAGCCCGTGGGGACAGCGCTGTCCCCTCCAGTGGTCCCCTGTCCTCTCCACTGCTCCCGGCGTCCCAAGCAAGGGCCACCCCTGCCCATCGCTCAGATGTCCCACGCTGCAGCGGGGGGACGACGACGATACGGGGTCACGGCGGGTCCGACACCGGCACCATAACATCCCTGTCCCTGTCCCTGTCCCTGTCCCTGTCCCATCCCTGTCCCTGTCCCATCCCTGTCCCTGTCCCTGTCCCTGTCCCTGTCCCATCCCTGTCCCTGTCCCATCCCTGTCCCTGTCCCTGTCCCTGTCCCATCCCTGTCCCTGTCCCATCCCTGTCCCTGTACCTGTCCCTGTCCCTGTCCCCATCCCTGTCCCTGTCCCTGTCCCTGTCCCATCCCTGTCCCTGTACCTGTCCCTGTCCCATCCCTGTCCCCATCCCTGTCCCTGTCCCTGTCCCCATCCCTGTCCCCATTCCCATCCCTGTCCCCATCCCTGTCCCTGTCCCTGTCCCTGTCCCTGTCCCCATCCCTGTCCCCATCCCTGTCCCCATCCCCATCCCTGTCCCTGTCCCTGTCCCATCCCCATCCCTGTCCCCCATCCCCATCCCTGTCCTTGTCCCTGTCCCCATCCCCATCCCTGTCCCCCATCCCCATCCCTGTCCTTGTCCCTGTCCCCATCCCCATCCCTGTCCCCATCCCTGTCCCCAGAGCCGCTGCCCCCATGGTGGGGCCGGGGGGGTTAAAGGGGGGCGGGGCAGCGCCCCGGGCCCCCCCGGGGGTGAGAGGGGGCTCGGGGGGAGCTCTGGGCCCCCCCAGCGCTCCGTGGGTACCACAGCGGGCTCTTGGCAACGCGGCATCCCCCGGCTTCCCGTTGCCATGGCAACAGCGCGGGAGATGTCAGAGCGGGGGGGGAGCTCGGGGTTGTGGGGGCTCGGAACGGGCGGGGGGCGGCAACGGAGCCCCGCCCGCAGTGACGTCACCGGACACCCCCGCGTGGGGGCGGGGCCATCGGGGGGAGGAGACCCCAAAGCCCCGCAGCCCCTCCCCCATCAGGGGACCCCCCCCCAGCAACAAGTGCCCCCCCCAGGGCCCCCCCAGCATCAGAGCCCCTCCCACACAGCAGCTTCCCCCCAATCCCCCAGCAGCCCCTCGGAATCCTCCAGCAGGGTTCCCCCAACCCCGCCAGGGCCCCCCCAGTCCCCCCAGGGCCTCCCAAGTCCCATCGGGGCCCCCCTAATCTTCTGAGGCCCCCCCCAATCCAACCGGGGCCCCCTCCAATCCCCCCAGGGACCCCAATCCCACCAGGACCCCACAGTCCCATCAGGGCCCCCCAATCCCCCCGAGCCCTCCCAGGGCCCCCCAATCCTTCCAGGGCCCCCCAGTCCCCCCAGAGCCCCCCCCCAATCCCCCTAGAGCACCCCCAGCCCCCTCAGGACCCCCCCAGCCCCCCCCGCCCCCCCCGCAGACGCAGGCAGGAGGAAGTGGCCCCATGGCCCCGTTCCCACAGCCGGGCCCGGAAACCGCCCCAGGGCCCCACACGGAAATGGGGGGGCCCCAACCCCCAGCAGGGCCTGCACCCCCCCTGCACCCCCTGGAGGGTCCCCATGGGGGGCGGGCACTGCCAAACCCCCCCGTGGCACTGGGGGGCACCGGGGCATGGAAAGGGGGAGTCATGGAATAGGGGGCAGGGACCCCCTGAGCTGGGGCAGGACCAGTGTGGGGCTGGGGGGACACCAGGGTCACATCTGTCCATCTGTCTGTCCATCTACCCGTCCATCCATCCATCCATCCATCCATCCATCCATCCATCCATCCATCCATCCATCCATCCATCCATCCATCCCTGTGTCCATCCCTCCCTTCCACCTGCCCTGCTGTCCATCTGTCCATCCATATCTCCAACCAGCTCCCTGTCTGTCTGTCCATCCCTCAATCCCTCCCCTTGTTCCTCCACCCATCTGTCCACGCCTCATCCCTCCACCCACCCACACATCCACCCACAGGATGTCCATCCACTGCCCATCCATCCATCCATCCATCCATCCACTGCCCATCCATCTGTCCATCCACTGTCCATCTACTGTCCATCCATCTGTCCATCCACTGTCCATCTACTGTCCATCCATCTGTCCATCACTCTCCATCCACTGCCCATCCACTGCCCATCCATCTGTCCATCCACTGTCCATCTACTGTCCATCCATCTGTCCATCCACTGTCCATCTACTGTCCATCCATCTGTCCATCACTCTCCATCCACTGTCCATCCACTGCCCATCCATCTGTCCATCCACTGTCCATCTACTGTCCATCCGTCTGTCCATCACTCTCCATCCACCTGTCCATCCACTGTCTATCCATTGTCCATCCTCTCTCCATCCACTCTCCATCCATCTGTCCATCCTTCTGTCCATCCACTGTCCCTCCCCTGTCCATCCTCCTGTCCATTCACCTGCCCATCCATTGTCCATCCACTCTCCATCCACCTGTCCTCCTGCCCGTGCCCCTTAGTGTCCCCTCCAGTGTCCCCTCAGTGTCCCCCCGGTGTCCCCCAGTGCCGGTGTCCCCCCGGTACCTCGGAGGGCCCTGAGGGCGCTGCTGTCCCCCTGCCTGCGCCCCTCGGTGTCCCCTCATTGCCTCCCCGGTGTCCCCAGCCCCGCTGTCCCCCCGGTGTCCCCGGTACCTCGGAGGGCCCTGAGGGCGCTGCTGTCCCCCTGCCTGCGCCCCTCGGCGTCCCCTCATTGCCTCCCCGGTGTCCCCAGCCCCGCTGTCCCCCCGGTGTCCCCGGTACCTCGGAGGGCGCGGAGGGCGCTGCTCAGGCTGGCTCTCAGCCGGGGCTCGGCCACGCTCTCCACGAGCCGCACCAGGCGGTTCAGGTGGCCCTTGGCCCCCTCGTGCCGGGCCACCTCGGCCCGGATGGCGGCCAGCGCCTCGCGCCGCTCTCGGGGGGCCCCCATGGCACCCCCGGTTCGTGCTCCGCGCTCGCTTCCTGCCGGGGCCGCGGCGCCACCCGCGGGGACACGTCACGGGCGGGGCTGGCACGGCCCGGCCCCGGTGCACCGGGACAGCCGGGACAGCCGGGACACGCTGGGACACGCTGGGACACGCTGGGACACGGGCACGGCCCGGCACGCCCGACGCCACGCCACGGGCACGGCAGTGACAGGCACAGGGGACACACACGTGGGGACACGGGTGGGAGCGAGGGGGACACCCCGAGGACACCGCGGCGTGTCTGGGGACACCCTGGGGGCTCAGGGGGACACCCACGGGGGGCTGTGTACACACGTGGGGGACACATGGGCAGGCTGGGGACACGGACACAGCTGGGGACACGGGCAGTGACACACGGGCATGCTGGGGACACGGACACAGCTGGGGACACGCGCAGTGACACACGGGCATGCTGGGGACATGGGTGCAGTGACAGGGACACAGCAGAGGAATGCTGGGGACACACGGGCACGGCAGTGACAGGCACAGGGGACATGAGGGGACGCACACACACGGGTGGGAGATGAGGGGACACCCCGAGGACACCACGGCGTGTGCAGGGACACCCTGGGGGCGCAGGGTGACACCCACGGGGGGCTGGTGCAGACACGCTGGGGATGTGGGGACATTCGTGTGTGTGGTGACACGGATACAGCCGTGACATGCTGGGGACATGGGTGCGGTGACAGGGAGGACACCACGGTGTGTGCGGGGACACCGAGGACACCATGGTGTGTGCAGGGACACCCTGGGGGCACACGGGGACACCCACGGGGGGCTGTGTACACACGTTGGGGACACACGGGCATGCTGGGGACACGTGTGCAGTGACACACGGGCATGCTGGGGACATGGGTGCAGTGACAGGGGCGCAGCAGTGAAATGCTGGGGACACACGGGCACGGCAGTGACAGGCACAGGGGACATGAGGGGACACACACACGAGTGACACACAGGGGGGACACGTGGGGGCACACACACACGGGTGGGAGATGAGGGGACACCCCGAGGACACCACGGCGTGTGCAGGGACACCCTGGGGGCACACGGGGACACCCACGGGGGGCTGTGTACACACGCTGGGGATGTGGGGACATTCGTGTGTGTGGTGACACGGATACAGCCGTGACATGCTGGGGACATGTATGGGCACACTGGGGACACAGGTGTGGTGACAGGGACACAGCAGCGATGCGTTGGGGATGTATATGGACACATGGACATGCTGGGGATATGTGCAGTGACACACAGGCACGCTGGGGACACGTGTGCAGTGACACGGACACAGCAGTGACATGCTGGGGACATGCGTGCAGTGACACGTTGTGGACACACGGGTGCGCTGGGACATGGGTGTGGTGACGCAGACACAGCCGTGACATGCTGGGGACATGTATGGGCACATGAACAGGCTGGGGACGTGTGTGTGGTGACACGGACACAGCAATGACATGTTGGGGATGTATGTGGGCACACGGACATGCTGGGGACGTGTGCAGTGACACAGACACAGCAGTGACACGCTGGGGACACGTATGGGAACACGGACAGGCTGGGGACATGTGCAGTGACACACGGACACGCCAATGATGTGTGCAGTCACACATGGACATGTGCAGTGACACACGGACACGTTAAGGACACGTGCAGCCACACGGACATGCCAATGACATGTGGAGTGACACGGACATGCTGGGGACACATGCAGTGACACAGGGACACGCTAATGATGTGTGCAGTGACACATGGGCACACTGGGGATGTGTGCAGTGACACACGGACATGCTAAGGACACTGCAGTGACACACAGACACATGCAGTGACACACAGACACGTGCAGTGACACATGGACACGCTAAGGACATGTGAAGTGACACACGGACACACTAAGGACACTGCAATGACACACGGGCATGTGCAGTGACACACGGACACGCTAAGGACACGTGTGCCATCCCGTGCACACACAGCCCACCCCCAGATGTCCCTCCAGGTGTACCCAGATGTCACCCCAGGCACAGCCAGGCCCCTTGTGGATGTCCCCGTGTCCCCCCAGATGTCCCCAGGTGTCCCCCACGTGTCCCCGTGTCACCCCAGGCACACCCAGGGCCCTTGGGGGTGTCCCCGTGTCCCCCCCCCGGCCATGGCTCCTGCCCACCCCCCCAGTGCCCACAGGGGGCCCCAGGACCCGGGGCGGTGCCACCGCCTGCGGGGGTGACAGCGGTCACTGGGGGGTCCCAACACCCACTGGGGGGTTCCAGCGGTCACTGTGGGGTCTCAGCACCCCCAAGGGGTCCCCAGGGGTCACTGTGGGGTCCCAACACCCACTGGGGGGTCCCGGGGTCACTGTGGGGTCCCAACACCCACTGGGGGGTCCCAGGGGTCACTGTGGGGTCCCAACACCCACTGGGGGGTCCCAGGGGTCACTGCAGGGTCCCAGGGATCACTGTCGGGTCCCAGTGGCCATTGTGGGGTGACAGCACTCATTGTGGGGTGACAGCACTCATTGTGGGGTCCCGGCGATCACTGTGGGGTCCCAATGGTCATTGAGGGGTCCCAACACCCCCAAGGGGTCCCCAGTGGTCACTGTGGGGTCCCACCATCCACTGGGGGTTCCCAGCACTCTTTGGGGGTCCCGGTGTCCCCTGCACCGTCCAAGGCAGAGGCGGGAACGGGGTCAGGGGGGTTTATTGAGGGGTCTGGGGGGCCACGGGGGGGTCCTGGGAGGGGTCTATTGAGGGGTCCTGGGGGGTCCTGGGGGGTTCACTGGGGGGTCAGGGGGGTCCTGGGGGGTTCATTGGGGGATCAGGGGGGTCCTGGGGGGTTCACTGGGGGGTCCTGGGGGGTTCACTGTGGGGTCAGGGGGGTCCTGGGGGGTTCACTGTGGGGTCAGGGGGTACGCCGATGCCACCAGGCGCTGCTTGTCCCAGCTGTAGGTCTGGATGGTGGCGGCCTCGCCCCCCAGGCTGATGTGGCACCTGCGGGGACAGGTGAGGGTGAGCCCGGGGCCGGGACCCCCAGGTGGGCACCAAACCCCCGGGTGGGCACCAGAGCCCCCGGGGGCACCAGGGCCCTTGGCTGGATATCACAAACACCGGGTGGGCACCACAGCCCCCGGGTGGGCACCACAGCTCCCGGGTGGGTGCCAGGTCACCCCCGGGGTAGTGCCAGCCCCCTGCCCGCGGTGCCAGCCCACTCCCCTCGGTGCCAGTCCCCTCCCTTCGGTGCCAGCCCCCTGGGGCAATGTCAGCCCCCTCCCATCAGTGCCATCCCCCTGGGGTGGTGCCAGCCCCCTCGGGCAGTGCCAGCCCCTCCCCTCGGTGCCAGCCCACTCCCCTCGGTGCCAGTCCCCTCCCTTCGGTGCCAGCCCCCTGGGGCAATGCCAGCCCCCTCCCAACAGTGCCATCCCCCTGGGGCAGTGCCAGCCTCTCCCCTCGGTGCCAGCCCCCTCTGCCCACGGTGCCAGCCCCCTGCCCATAGTGCCAGCCCCCTCCCCTCGGTGCCAGCCCCCTCCGCTCGGTGCCAGCCCCCTCCCCACAGTGCCAGCCCCCTGTGGCAGTGCCAGCCCCTGCCCGCGGTGCCCGCGCTCACTGGCTGTCGGGCCGTGCCAGGAAGCAGAGCGTGAACAGCGCCAGGTCGAACTCGGGGCTGGAGCCCACCAGGAGCGACCCCCGCGATTTGAGGTGCCCGTCCCAGCGGAACCGCAGCGACAGCACGTCCGGGAAGGCCGCCCACTGCCGGGACAGACGGACAGACAGACGGACAGGGGGAGACGGCGGGGACAGACACACAGACACACAGACACACACACACAGACAGACAGAGAGACAAGGGGACACGGCGGGGACAGACACACAGACAGACACACAGACACACACACACACACAGAGACACACAGACAGACAGACAGACACACAGACAGACACACACAAAGACAGACGGACAGACAGACGGACAGGGGGAGACGGCGGGGACAGACACACAGACAGACAGACACACACACACACACACACACACACAGACAAGGGGACACGGAGGGGACAGACACACACACACACAGACACACACACACAAAGACAGACACACAGAGACACACACAAAGACAGACGGACAGACAGGGGGACACGGTGCCGTGGGTGCCCATCCGCAGCCACAGCGCAGCCAGGGGGGCACAGGGAGGGGCACGGGGGTGGGCACGGGGGCACAGGGAGGGGCACGGGGGTGGGCACGGGGGTACCCAGGCCATGAGGGGACAGGGACACGCGGGTACAGCCCCAGGGGGACCGCGGGTGTGGCCTCTGGGGACAGGGACACCAGGGATGCTCCAGGGGACAACCAGTGGGGACAACCCAGGGGACCGCGAGGTTCGGGGAAAATGTGCAGGGTGGGACCTGGGGGACACAGTGACAGCGACCCTGGGGACATCCTTGGGGACAGAGAGCTTGGCTGGGGACACTGAGGGGGATGGGGCAGGAGGGGGAGCCCAGGGTGCTGCAGTGAGTGCCCCCTGTGTCCCTGTGTCCTGCTCAGGGAATCCCTCCCCGTGTCCCCATGTCCCCATGTCCCCCTGTCCCTGTGTCCCCATGAATCCCGTGTCCCCGTGTCCCCCTGTCCCCATATCCCCCTGTCCCCTGGGTCTCCATATCCCCCAGTGTTGTCCCCATCCCTTACTCAGGGAATCCCTCCCTATGTCCTCCATGTCCTCATGTCCCCATGTCCCTGTGTCCCCCTGTGTCCCCTGTCCCCTGTCCCCTCACAGGCCTGTTCCAGGTGTGGCCCAGGTACTGCAGCCACCCCCATGTCTCCATGTCCCTCCGTGTCCCCCTCGTCTCCCCCTGTCCCCACTCACAGGCCCATCCCAGGTGCAGCCCAGGTACTCCAGCTGTCCCCATGTCCCCACATCCCCATGTTGCCTGTGTCCCCCCATGTCCCCTCACGGGTCCATCCCAGGTGTAGCCCAGGTACTCCAGCTGCCCACATGTCCCCCTGTCCCCCTGTGTCCCCCCATGTCCCCATGTCCCCATGTCCCCACTCACAGGCCCGTCCCAGGTGTAGCCCAGGTACTGCAGTCTCCCCCATGTCCCCATGTCCCTATGTCCCCCCATGTCCCCCCTGTCCCCATGTCCCCCCCTGTCCCCACTCACGGGCCCGTCCCAGGTGTAGCCCAGGTACTGCAGCCTCCCCAATGTCCCTGTGTCCCCTCTGTGTCCCCATGTCCCCTGTCCCCACTCACGGGCCCGTCCCAGGTGTAGCCCAGGTACTGCAGCCACCCCCATGTCCCTGTGTCCCCTCTGTGTCCCCATGTCCCCCCCTGTCCCCACTCACGGGCCCGTCCCAGGTGTAGCCCAGGTACTGCAGCCTCCCCGCGCTCTCCAGCGCCTGCAGCTGTACCCAGTTGTGACACCCGGACACCGCGTCCTTCTTCACCTCCCCTGGGGACACGGGTGACACAGACAGCCGGTGACCACAGCTGCTCCCCTCAGGGCCCCCCCAACCCCTGGCATTGCCCCCCAAGCCTCCCCAGCTCCATCCCACAGTGTCCCCCCCACCCCCTTGGTGTCCCCCATGCCCTTGGTGTCCCCCCACCCCCTTGGTGTCCCCCATGCCCTTGGTGTCCCCCATCCCCACAGTGTCCCCCCCATGCCCTTGGTGTCCCCCCTATTCCCGCAGTGTCCCTCTATCCCCTTGGTGTCCCCCATGCCCTTGGTGTCCCCCCTATTCCCGCAGTGTCCCTCTATCCCCTTGGTGTCCCCCATGCCCTTGGTGTCCCCCATCCCCACAGTGTCCCTCCATGCCCTTGGTGTCCCCCATCCCCACAGTGTCCCCCCCCCATGCCCTTGGTGTCCCCCATCCCCACAGTGTCCCTCTATCCCCTTGGTGTCCCCCATGCCCTTGGTGTCCCCCATCCCCACAGTGTCCCTCCATGCCCTTGGTGTCCCCCATCCCCACAGTGTCCCCCCCCCATGCCCTTGGTGTCCCCCATCCCCACAGTGTCCCCCCCAAGCCCTTGGTGTCCCCCCCCCATCCCCACAGTGTCCCTCCATGCCCTTGGTGTCCCTCCATGCCCTTGGTGTCCCCCCATGCCCTTGGTGTCCCCCCCTCCCCAGTGTCTCCCCATCCCTTTGGTGTCCCCCCTATTGCCTTGGTGTCCCCCCTATTGCCTTGGTGTCCCCTCACCCCCTTGGTGTCCCCCATCACCTCGGTGTCCCCCTGTTCAACCCCTGTCCCTGCTCCCTCCCATCCCCACAGTGTCCCCCCCCTTCCCAGTGTCCCCACATGTCCCCCCGTGTCCCCAGTGTCCCCAGTGTCCCCTCACCCACGAAGACGTGCTCGAAGCCGGACGAGTCCAGCGCCTGTCCTTTGGAGCGCGAGTAGAGCCCGAACCACATGGAGTGGAGATCGGCCCGGAACGCCTCGGCCGAGGGGTACAGCCCTGGGGACAGCATGGGGACAGAGTGGGGACAGTGTGGGGACAGCGTGGGGACAGGGGTACAGCCCTGGGGACAGCGTGGGGACAGCGTGGGGACAGTATGGGGACAGCATGGGGACAGCGTGGGGACAGTGTGGGGACAGGGGTACAGCCCTGGGGACAGCGTGGGGACAGCATGGGGACAGCATGGGGACAGCGTGGGGACAGTGTGGGGACAGGGGTACAGCCCTGGGGACAGCGTGGGGACAGCGTGGGGACAGTATGGGGACAGTGTGGGGACAGTGTGGGGACAGGGGGTACAGCCCTGGGGACAGCGTGGGGACAGCGTGGGGACAGTGTGGGGACAGCGTGAGGACAGCGTGGGGACAGTGTGGGGACAGTGTGGGGACAGGGGTACAGCCCTGGGGACAGCGTGGGGACAGCATGGGGACAGTGTGGGGACAGGGGTACAGCCCTGGGGACAGCATGGGGACAGCGTGGGGACAGTGTGGGGACAGGGATACAGCCCTGGGGACAGCGTGGGGACAGTGTGGGGACAGTGTGGGGACAGGGATACAGCCCTGGGGACAGCGTGGGGACAGCACGGGGACAGTGTGGGGACAGCGTGGGGACAGGGGTACAGCCCGGGGGACAGCGTGGGGACAGCATGGGGACAGCATGGGGACAGCGTGGGGACAGCGTGGGGACAGTGTGGGGACAGGGGGTACAGCCCTGGGGACAGTGTGGGGACAGTGTGGGAACAGCGCAGGGACATGGAACACAGCCCTGGGGACAGTGTGGGGACAGCACAGGGACATGGAACACAGCCCTGGGGACAGGGTGGGGCGTGTGGACAGGGGGGTCCTGCCCTAAGGACAGGGCAGGAGGACAGGAGGGACACTATGGGGACACTTTGGGGGCAGGGGGAACACCATGGGGACACTGTGGGAAGACCGTGGGGACAAGGGGAGCATTGTAGGGACACTGTGGGGATGCTGTAGGGACAGGGGCACAATGGGGGGACACTGTGGGAATGTCGTGGGGACAGAGAGGTCACCATGGGGACACTGCAGGGACAGAGGGAACACTGTGGGGACACCGCAGGGATGGGGGAAAACTGTGGGGACATCATGGGGACACTGTGGGGACATTGTGCAGACAGGGGGATCACCATGGGGACGCTGTGGGGACACTGTAGGGACAGGGGGAGCCCCGTGGGGACACCAGGAGGACAAGGGGTCACCATGGGGTTAGGGGGAACTCCATGGGGACATCTTGGGGATAGGGGACACCGTGGGAACAGCACAGGGACAGAGGGAACACCACGGGGACATCATGGGGACACAGTGGGAAGACTATGGGGACAGGGGGGACACTGTGGGGACACCATGGGGATAGGGGGGACATCATGGGGACACCACGGGGACACCATGGGGACACTGTAGGAACAGGGGAAACACCATGGGGATATTATGGGGACGCCATGGAGACAGGGGGACAGCGTGGGGACATCGGGGGGACAGGGGGAACACCATGGGGACACTGTGGAGATACCATGGGGACACCACGGGGACAGGGGGACAACGTGGGGACATCGTGGGGACAGAGGGATCACCATGGAACACTGTGGGGTCACCATGGGGACAGAGGGACACCGCGGGGATGTCATGGGGACACCGTGGGGATAGGGAGAACAGCGTGGGGACATCATGGGGACAGGGGGACATAGCGGGGACATCGTGTCCCCACCTTTGTCGAGCACGAAGCGCTCGAGCAGCGCCAGCACCGGCGTGGCCAGCGCGGCCTCCAGGAAGCGCCGCTGCTCCCGCAGCTCCTCCGGCGGCTCCGCCTCAGCCCGGCCCGTCTGGGGCTCGTAATTGTCCAGCAGGGCCAGCAGCGCCGAGACCGTGGGGACAGCCAGGAGCGACGGCGACACCCGCGAGAACAGCCTGGGACACGGGACAGGGAGTGGGGCGGGATGGGATAAACCATGGGATGGGATTGGGATGGGATGGCACTGGGGTGAGATTGCATTGGGATTGGGATTGAGACTGGAGTGGGATTGGGATTAGGATGGGATTGGGATTGGGGTGGGGTTGGGGTGGGATTGGAGTTGGGGTTGGGATCAGGATTGGGGTTGGGATGGGATAGAATTGGGATTGGGATGGGATTAGGGTGGAATGCGATTGGGATTGGGGTGGGATTGGAATGGGTTGGGATTGGGATTGGGATTGGGATTGGGATTGGGATTGGATTGGGATTGGGATTGGGATTGGGATTGGATTGGGATTGGGGTTGGGATTAGGATGGGATGGCACTGGGGTGAGATTGGATTGGGATGGGGATTGAGACTGGAGTGGGATTGGGATTAGGATGGGATTGGGATTGGGGTGGGGTTGGGGTGGGATTGGAGTTGGGGTTGGAATTGGATTGGGATTGGGGTTGGGATTAGGATGGGATGGCACTGGGGTGAGATTGGATTGGGGTGGGATTGGGACTAGAGTGGGATTGGGATTGGTTTGGGATGAGATTAGGATGGAATCTGATTGGGGTTGGGATGGCATTGAGATTGGCATCAGGGTTGGGTTGGCATCAGGTTGGGATGGGGTTGGACTGGGATGAGGATGGAATGCAATCGGCTTTGGCATTGGGTTTGGGGTTGGGTTGGGGTAGGACGGGATTGGGATTGGATGGAAGGCAGGGGTGGGGACAGGTGGGATCAAGGGGTGAGGACAGAGCCAGGCGGGACAGAGAGCGGGAAGGGCAGAGGGGAGGGGGATGAGGGGAACACGGAGGGCGCCGAGCGCCCCCCACCCTCCAGCCCTGCCCCCCGCGTCCCCACCTGCCCGAGCCCTCCAGGTTCAGCTCCAGCTGCCCCGGCCCAGCCCGGTTCGAGTCCGCGGCGAGCAACTGCTCCGAGAGCTCCCGGAGCTCCGCGTCCGACACCGCCCGGGGCTCCGGTACCGTCCGAGGGGGCTCCGGTACCGCCCGAGGGGGCTCCGGTACCGCCCGGGGCTCAGGGGGAGCCCCCCCGGTCCCGGTGCCGGTACCGATCACCAGCAGCAGCCACAGCAGCCACGGAGCCATCGCTGCCCCCGCCCCGGGCCCGCTGTCGCTTTTAGCCGCTCCTATCGCCCCTATCGCCCCTTCCGCTGTCGCGATAACGCGCCAAGGTCGCGACATGACCTCGCCAGACCCCGGGGGGGCCACCCCGACCGCCCCCCCCCCCGGGCCGGCTGCACCCCCGGTTCCCCCCGTTGGTGACCCCAAGGACAGGTTTGGGGACTCGACCCCCCCCCCCCAAAATTTGGGCCCTCCCGGGGTGCGGGGACCCCCAAAGCCCCCCCCCCCGCCCCCCCGGAGCTGTTTAATGATTAATTAATGAATTAATCATTGGGGCGTTGATAAGGGAGCAAATGTGGCCCCTCAAGGACTTCCCAGGAGGGCGCGGCCTCGGCGGGGCACGGGGGGGGTTTGGGGTACGCGGGGGGGGCTGGGGTTCCCCAGGATCCTCCAGAGCCCCCCAGGACCCCCCAGAACCTCCCATGGCCCTCCAGGATCCCCCAGGGCCCCCCTGGACCCCCACATGGCCCCCCAGAACCCCATCATAGCCCCCCAGGATCCCCCCCATGTCCTTCAGAATCCCCCCATGACCCTCCATGATTGCCCAGAGCCCCTCCCGGAACCCCCCAGAGCCCTCCTGGACCCCCCCAGAGCCCCCAGGACACCCCCAGAGCCCCCCAGGATTCTCCCAGGGGCTATGGGGGGGATCCTGGAGGGCTCTGGGGGTCCCTGGGGTGCCATGGGGGGTTCCTGGGGGACTCTGGGGGGCTCCTGGGATGCAATGGGGGGGTCCTGGGGTGCCATGGGGGGGTTCCTGGGGGGCTCTGGAGGCGTTCTGGGGACCATGAGGGGTCCCTGGGGTGCCATGGGGGGTTCCTGGGGGGCCATGGGGGATCCTGGAGGGATCTTGGGGGGCTCTGAGGGTCCTGGGGTACCATGGGGGGGTCCCTGGGGGGTTCTGGGGTTGGGCGGGGCCGGGATTTGTGCGGCCAGGGGGGGTCGGGGGGGGGGTCGGAGGAGGGGCGAGATCCTGGGGGCGGGGCAACTCCAAAATCGTCCCGCCCCCTCACGGGAGGTCCCGCCCTGCCTCGGCCGAGCCGTGCGCATGCGCAGTAAGGAGAAAGCGTATTATGATGTGGGCGTGGCTATATCCATATACGGTGCTCGGGGCGGGGCCTAAACACGGGTGCTGGGCGGGGCCTAAGGGCGGGGCTATGCAGACCCAGGGCGCGGTGGGCGGGGCGGGGCCCCTGCGCAGGCGTAGTGCGGGCGGGCGCGCCGGGCGCGGGGCCGCGGTTTAAAGGGGCCGCGGCGCGGGGAGCCCGGAACGTCCCGGAACCCCCGGGAGCCCCGGGAACCCTGAGACCCCCGGGACCCCCCGGGGCCCTCAGCATCCTCCCGGGACTGCCGCGAAGCCCCCGAGCCCGCCATGGTCTGCGGAGGCTTCGCCTGTTCGCGCAACGCGCTCTGCGCCCTCAACGTGGTTTATGTGGTGAGCGGGGGGGGGAGCTGTGAGGGGAATGGGGACCCCTCGGGTCTAGGGGGGCTCTGAAGGGATCGGGGACCCCTCTGGGGTAGGCTTTGAGGGAATTGGGGACCCCTCTGGGGGAGCCGTGAGGGGAATGGGGACCCCTCAAGTCTGGGGCGCTCTGAGGGGAATGGGGACCCCTCTGCCCCGGGGGGGGATTGGGGACCCCTCAGCTCTGGGGGGCTATGAGGGGTTTGGGGACGCCTCAGCACTGTGGGGGATTGGGGACCCCTCGGGTCTGGGGGGCTATGAGGGGCTTGGGGACCCCTCAGCTCTGGGGGGCTATGAGGGGTTTGGGGACGTCTCAGCACTGTGGGGGATTGGGGACCCCTCGGGTCTGGGGGGGCCGTGAGGGGTTTGGGGACCCCTCGGGTCTGGGGGAGGAGTGGGGACCCCTCAGCTCTGGAGGGGCCGTGAGGGGATTGGGGACCCCTCAGCTCTTCTGGGCGGGGATTGGGGACCCCTCTGCCCTGAGGGGACTCTGAGGGCATTGGGGACCCCTCAGCTCTGGGAGAGATTGGAGACCCCTCAGCCTTGGGGGGGATCTGGGGAGGTCTGCAGGGCGGGGATCCCCATCAGTTTGGGGTGCTGGGGTGCTGGGGGGTCCCCAAAGCTGGGGGGGCTCCTGGGACCCGCGGTCTGGGGGCGGCTCTGGGGCTGCCCCTGTAGGGTGGGGCTGGGCAGGGCTGGGGGGGGCAGTCCCGGTTTGGGGGGGGTTCAGTCCCGGTTTGGGGGGGGTACAGTCCCGGTTTGGGGGGCACGGTCCCGGTTTGGGGGGCTCAGTCCCGGTTTGGGGGGCACGGTCCCAGTTTGGGGGGGTTCAGTCCCGGTTTGGGGGGGGGACAGTCCCGGTTTGGGGGCACGGTCCCGGTTTGGGGGGCACAGTCCCAGTTTGGGGGGCACGGTCCCGGTTTGGGGGGCACAGTCCCGGTTTGGGGGGCTCAGTCCCGGTTTGGGGGGCACGGTCCCGGTTTGGGGGGGCTCAGTCCCGGTTTGGGGGGCACGGTCCCGGTTTGGGGGGCACAGTCCCGGTTTGGGGGGCTCAGTCCCGGTTTGGGGGGCACGGTCCCGGTTTGGGGGGCACGGTCCCGGTTTGGGGGGGCTCAGTCCCGGTTTGGGGGGCACAGTCCCGGTTTGGGGGCACAGTCCCGATCTGGGGGGGCTCACTCCCGGCTTGGAGGGGGTGTTATGCTGAGGGGGCTCAGTCCCAGTTCGGGAGGGGGCTCAGTCCCGGTTCAAGGGCACAGTCCTGGTTCGGGGGACACAGTCCCGGTTCGGGGGGGTTCTGGGGGTGTCGGTGTCCCCCACCCGGTGCCTCCTGACCCGGTACCCCCTGATCCGGTGCCCCTGACCCGGTACCCGTGCCCCCCGCCCGGTGCCCCCTGACCCGGTACCCCCTGACCCGTGCCCCCCACCCGGTGCCCCCTGACCCGTGCCCCCCGGTGCCCGCAGCTGGTGGGGGTGCTGCTGGTGGCCGTGGCGGGCTGGGCGCGGGGCCTGGCCGGGGGTTCCAGCCCCCCCCTGCTCGGAGGAGCCTTCGCCGTCGGAGTCTTCCTCCTGCTGATCGCGGCGCTGGGGCTGCTCGGGGCCCTGCGGCACCACCAGGTCCTGCTCTTCTTCGTATCCTTTTGAGGGGGCAGAACCTCCGAGGACCCTCCTGGCACCCCCAACCCCTCCAGGGGACTCTCCTGGCACCCCCAGCCCCTCTGTGAACCCCCAGCCCACTTGGGCACCACGTCCTGCCCTGCTCTGTCCCCTCGGCCCGAAGCCCCCCTTGGTCCCCAGCACCCCTGGCTGGCCCTCCACCCCTGGCAGTGTCCCCAACACCCCTCTGGCTGTCCCAAACACCCCCTGGATGTCCCTACCACCCCTAGCAGTGTCCCCAGTGCCCCCCCTGGACATCCCTGGCACCTCTGGCAGTGTCCGAGCACCCCCTGGGTGTCCCTGGCACCCCTGGCAGTGTCCCCAAATTCCCCTGGATGTCCCCAATACCCCCTTGGGTGTCCCTGGCACCCCTGGCAGTGTCCCCACATTCCCCTGGATGTCCCCAATACCCCCCTGGGTGTCCCTGGCACCCCTGGTAGTCTCCCCCAAGTCCCTTTGCATGTCCCTGCCAGTGTCCCCAGTGCCCCTCTGGGTGGCCCTGACACCTCTGTCTGTTCCTGGCACCTCTGGCAGTGTCCCCAAATTCCCCTGGATGTCCCCAAGCCCCCCTGGGTGTCCCTGGCACCCCTGGCAGTGTCCCCAGCACCCTCTGGATGTCCCCAGCCCCCTCCCTGGCTGTGTCCCCAAAGGCCCCCGATGTCCCAACCCCCGTCCCCTGTGCCCCCCCCAGCTCAGCCCCCTTCAGAGCCTTCAGGGGGGCTCAAACCCCACCTGGGGACCCCAAAACCTGCCGGGGGTCTGGCTGTGGGGGCTCAGGGGGCATTTGGGGGGTCAGAGGGGATTTGGGGGGTCAGAGGGGATTTGGGGGGTCAGGGGGAATTTGGGGGGGGGGTCCCGAGGGGATTTTGGGGGGGGGTCTCTGTGCGTGTGTGCCCCCCTTGACCCTCCCAGTACGTGCTGATCCTGGGCCTGGTGTTCCTGTGCCAGCTCGGCGTGTCCTGCGCCTGCCTCGCCCTGGGCCGCGACGCTCAGGTGGGTGCGGGGACCCCCGGGAGCCCCCAAAACCCCCGGGACCCCCCAAAACCCCCTGGGACCTTCCCGGGCCCCTCCAAATCCCACGGGACCCCCAAAACACCCTGGGAGCCCCCAAAACCCCCGGGACCCCCCAAAACCCCCTGGGACCCTCCCAGGCCCCTCCAAATCCCACGGGACCCCCAAAACACTCTGGGACCCCCCAAAACCCCCGGGACCCCCCAAAACCCCCTGGGACCCTCCGGGGCCCCTCCAAATCCCACGGGACCCCCAAAACACCCTGGGAGCCCCTGAAATGCCCTGGGAACCCCCAAAATCCCCTGGGACGCCTCAAAACCCCATGGGACCCCCCGGGAGCCCCCAAAACCCCTGGGACCCCCCAAAACCCCCCGGGCTACCCAAAACCCACTGGGACCCCCCCAGAACCCACTGGGAACCCCTAAAAACCCCTGGGACCCCCCAGGCCCTCTAAACTCCCTGGGACCCCTGAAAAGCCCCCAGGACCCCCCTTGGGTCCCCCAAAATTTCCTGGGACTACCAAACCCCCCAAAACCTCCCCAGGCCCCCCAAAAAACCCCTGGGACCCCCAAAACCCCCTGGGACCCCCCCTTAGGACCCCCAAAACCTCCCCGGGCCCCCCAAAAACCCCTGGGACCTCCAAATCCCCGGGATCCCTGAAAACCCTCTGGGACCACCCAAAATCTCCCGGGACCCCCAAAACCCCCTGGGACCCCCAAAACCCCCTGGGACCCCCCCTTAGGACCCCCAAAATCCCCCAGGCCCCCCAAAACTCCCTGGGACCCTCAAAACCCCTGGGACCCCCCAACTTCCTGGCCCCCCCAAAGCCCCCTGAGACCCCCCAACTCCCTGAGACCCCCCTGGGACCCCACAGCCCATCCCCCAATTCCTGGGGTGCACAGGGACCCCCCCTGCACCCCAAAATCCTTGGGGGGGGGAACAGAATCCTCCCACCCCCACTGGGGTCCCCCAGCCCTGGGAGGGGCACAAAGGGATTTGGGGGGGCCCCGTGGGCGTGGGGGGACACTGAGGGGTTTGGGGGGGCCCTGGGGGGCACTGACAGGTTTCGGGGTGCCCTGTGGCAGTGGGGGGGCTCTGGGGGCTCTGACATTTTTGGGGTGCCCTGTGGCAGTCTTGGGGGGGTCCTGGGGGTCCTTGACCATTTTTGGGGTGCTCTGTATCGATGGGGTGTTCCAGGGGTCCCTGAACGTTTTTGGGGTGCCCTGTGTCAGTGTGGGGGTGCCCTGTATCAGTGTGGGGGTCCCTGACAGTTTTTGGGGGGGTCCCTGACAGTTTTTGGGGTGCCCTGTATCAGTGTGGGGATCTCTGACGGGTCTGGAGGGTCCCTGATGGGTTTCGGGGTGCCCTGTATCAGTGTGGGGGTCCCTGACGGTTTCGGGTGCCCTGTGTCAGTGTGGGGGGTCCCTGACGGTTTTTTGGGGGGGTCCCTGACAGTTTTGGGGTGCCCTGTGTCAGTGTGGGGGTCCCTGACGGTTTTTTGGGGGGGTCCCTGACAGTTTTGGGGTGCCCTGTGTCAGTGTGGGGGTCTCTGATGGGTTTGGGGGGGCTCCCTGACGGTTTTGGGGTGCCCTCTATCAGTGTGGGGGTCCCTGACGGGTTTGGGGGGGTCCCTGACGGTTTCGGGGTGCCCTGTGTCAGTATGGGGGTCCCGGGGGTCCCTGACCATTTCGGGGTGCCCTGTGTCAGTATGGGGGTCCCTGACGGTTTCGAGGTGTCCTGTGTCAGTGTGAGGGTCCCTGACGGGTTTGGGGGGTCCCTGACGGTTTCGGGGTGCCCTATATCAATATGGGGGTCCCTGACCATTTCCGGGTGCCCTGTATCAGTGTGCGGGGTCCCTGATGGTTTTTGGGGGGGTCCCTGACAGTTTCGGGGTGCCCTGTGTCAGTGTGGGGGTGCCCTATATCAATATGGAGGTCCCTGACGGTTTCGGGGGTGCCCTGTGTCAGTATGGGGGTGCTCTATATCAGTATGGGGGTCCCTGACCATTTCGGGGTGCCCTCTATCAGTGTGGGTGTCCCTGACGGGTTTGGGGGGTCCCTGACGGTTTCGGGGTGCCCTCTATCAGTGTGGGGGTCCCTGACGGGTTTGGGGGGTCCCTGACGGTTTCGGGGTGCCCTGTATCAAGTGTGGGGGGTCCCTGACGGTTTTGGGGTGCCCTGTATCAGTGTGGGGGTCCCTGACGGGTTTGGGGGGTCCCTGACGGTTTCGGGGTGCCCTGTGTCAGTATGGGGGTGCTCTATATCAGTATGGGGGTCCCTGACCATTTCGGGGTGCCCTCTATCAGTGTGGGGGTCCCTGACGGGTTTGGGGGGGTCCCTGACGGTTTCGGGGTGCCCTGTGTCAGTGTGGGGGTCCCTGACGGGTCTGGGGGGGTCCCTGACGGTTTGGGGGTGCCCTGTATCAGTGTGGGGGTCCCTGACGGTTTCGGGGTGTCCCTGACGGTTTTGGGGGGTCCCTGACGGTTTGGGGGTGCCCCTGCCCCCCAGGAGCGCTGCTGCGCTCGGCCTGGCCGCTGCTGAGCGGGGCGGCGCGGGGGGAGCTGCAGCTCCGGCTCGGCTGCTGCGGTTTGGGGGAGCCCCCCGGGACCCCCACCCCGGGCAGCCCCCCCGGCCTGGAGCCCCCCTGGGGACCCCCGAACTGCCCCGCTGTGAGTCTGGGGGGGCCGGGGGGAAAGGGGGGGATTGGGGGGATTTGGGGGGGATTGGGGAGGCTGCGGGAGGGAAATGGGGGGAATTTGGGGGGGATTTGGGGGGGAAATGGGGGGATTGGGGGTGATTGGGGAGGCTGGGGGGGGGAATGGGGGGATTTGGGGGGGATTTGGGGGTGATCGGGGGGCTGGGGGGGATTTGGGTGGGATTGGGGGGCTGGGGGAGGGAAATGGGGGGATTGGGGGGCATTTGGGGGTGATTGGGGAGTTGGGGAGGGAAATGGGGGGATTGGGGGGATTTGGGGGGGAAATGGGGGGATTTGGGGGGGATTTGGGGGGGATTTGGGGGTGATTGGTGAGTTGGGGAGGGAAGTGGGGGGATTGGGGGGATTTGGGGGGGAAATGGGGGGATTTTGGGGGCAAATGGGGGAAATGGGGGGGATTTGGGGGGGAAATGGGGGGATTTTGGGGGCAAATGGGGGAAATGGGGGGGATTTGGGGGTGATTGGGGAGTTGGGGGGGTATTTGGGGGGTATTTGGGGGGGATTGGGGGGCCGGGGGGAAAGGGGGGGATTGGGGGGGATTTGGGGGGGATTTGGGAGGCTGGGGGAGGGAAATGGGGGGATTGGGGGGGATTGGGAGTCTGGGGGGATTGGGGGGGATTTGGGGGTGATCGGGAGGCTGGGGGAGGGAAATGGGGGGATTGGGGGGGATTTTGGGGGGATTTGTGGGGGATTGGGAGTGGAATGGAGGGGTCTGAGGGGGGTTTGGGGGGGGATTTGGGGGGCATTGGGGGGGGAATGGGGGTTTGAGGGGGATTGGGGAGTTGGGGGAGGGTTTGGGGATTTGGGGGTGATTGGGGAGGCTTGGGGGGGACCGGGGGGGTTGGGGGAGTTTGGGGAGTCAGGGGGGTTTCGGGGTGACTTGGGAGTTGGTTGGGGGGGGTTGAGGTAATTGGGGAGTCTGGGGGGTTTGGGGGGGTTTGGGGGAGGGGTTGGGGGTATTGGGGAGTATGGGGGGTTGGGAGGGAGGTTGGGGGAATTTGGGGGGGTTTGGGGGTGACAGGGGAGTCGGGGGGGGTTGGGGGGCAGTTGGGGGGGTTTAGGGGTGGTTGGAGAGTAGGGGGAGTTTGGGGGGGTTTGGGGGAAAAGTTGGGGGGGATTGGGGAGTCTGGGGGGGTTGGGAGGGAGGTTGGGGGAATTTGGGGGGGTTTGGGGGTGACAGGGGAGTCGGGGGAGTTTGGGGGAGTTTGGGGGTGACTGGGGAGTCGGGAGGGTTTGGGGCAGTTTGGGGGGATTTGGGGGTGATTGAGGAGTCGGGGGAGTTTGGGGGGGCAGTTGGGGGTGATTGGGAGGGGTTGGGGGGATTTGGGGGGAATTTGGGGGGGTTTAAGGGAGGGGTTGGGGGTATTGGGGAGTCTGGGGGGCTTGGGAGGGAGGTTGGGGGAATTTGGGGGTGTTTGGGGGTGATTGAGGAGTCGGGGGAGTTTGGGGGGGCAGTTGGGGAATTTGGGGGGGTTTAAGGGAGGGGTTGGGGGGTATTGGGGAGTCTGGGGGGCTTGGGAGGGAGGTTGGGAGAATTTGGGGGGTTTGGGGGTGACAGGGGGGTCTGGGGGGTTTGGGGGGGCAGTTGGGGGGGTTTGGGGTTAACTGGGGAGTTCGGGGGGGTTGGGGGGGTTTAGGGGTCACTGGGAGTTGTGGGGAGGTTAAGGTGGCAGTCTGGGGGGGTTTGGGGGTGCCTGGAGGTTTGGGGGTGATTGGGGGGTCTGGGGTTTGGGGGAGGTTTGGGGGTAAATGGGGAGTTGGGGGGGTTTGGGGGGTCGGGAGGGGGCTTTGGGGGTGATTGGGGGGTCAGGGGGGATAGTTGGGGGGATTTGGGGAGTCTGGGGGGTTTGGGGGGGTTTAGGGGGCAGTTGGGGGGGTTCAAGGGTCACTGGGTTTGGGGGGGTTTGGGGATTCCTCCTGGGGTGTTGGGGGGCTCAGGGGAATTTGGGGGTGACTGGGGGGCCGGAGGGGGACTCGGGGGGCTGGGGCTGGTTGGGTTTTGGGGGGAAATGGGGTTTGGGGACCCCCGGGCTGTGCTCAGCCCCCCCATACCCCCACCGTGGCCGGGGGGTGTCGGGGACCCCCCTGAGCCCCCCGTGTGCCCCCAGAGGTGCCAGTTCCCCCCGGGGGGGGCCCCGCCGTGCCCCCCCTGCGCCCCCCAGCTGCTGCAGCACTCGGAGCAGGCGCTGAGGATCCTGGGGGGGGTCGGGCTGTTCTTCAGCTTCACCGAGGTACGGGGGGGCCGGGGGGGGCCGGGGGGGTCTCAGGGCCCTGGGGGGGGGGTCCAGCAGCCCCCCCCACCCCCCCACCCCCCGTTTGTTGCAGGTTCTGGGGGTCTGGCTCGCCCTGCGCTTCCGGAACCAGCGCGACCCCCGCGCCAACCCCGGAGCCTTCCTATAGCGGGGGGGCCCGGGGGGGCACAGCTGCAATGGGGGGGGGTCCTGAACCTGGGGGGGTCCTGAACCCCCCAGTGCTGACCAGCTGCCCCCCCGCGGCCGCATGAAGCACTGGGGACAAGGACACCCCCACCCCCAAAATCATGGGGTGACCCCCCCGGGAGGGCTGTGACCCCCCCGCGGCAGGAGGGGCCCGGGGCAGAGCCCCCCCCCCCCCAAATCCATCTCAGTCTGAGCTCTCCAAACTGGTTTGTACTGGTCATTCACCTCCCCCCACCCCTGAGGGGGTCACCGGCACCCCACACTGGGGGGGGGCACAAGGGGCAGGACCCCCCCAAAGCGAACCCCCCCCCTTCCCCACACACTCCCCCACCTTGGGGGCTGGGGGGGGTCACAAACTCCCCAAATCCAGCAGGACCCCCCCATCCCAGCACCCCTAAACTGGTCTGGACTGGTTTACACCGGTGACCCCCCCAATGTGTGTGTGTCCCCCCCCCCCCAGACCAAACTGGGGGGGCAGGGGGACAGGGCTCCCCCAGGCCCTGGGGGACACCTCCAACCCCCCCAGACCCATTTTGGGGGGCAGGGGGACACCTCCCCCCCCACTGTCACCACGGGGGTGTCACCGTGTCCCCCCCCCCAATAAACACACACCACTGACCTCGGCTCGGGCTCATTCTGGGGGGGCCCCCAGGCAGCAGTGACCCCCCCCAGCGACACAGGGTGAGGGGGGCACTGCCCACACCCCGTTATTGGCTGGGAAATGGGGAACCCCAAAAACTGACACCCCCCCAATGCAGTCCCTGGGGGGGGGGCACCCCTCAGACCCCCCCACAGGCACCAGTGGGAGGGGCCCAGGGGGCGTTTTTGGGGGTATTTCGGGGGTGTTTTTGGGGTGTTTTGGGGGTGTTTTTGGGGGCGTTTTTGGGGGTGTTTTCGGGGGCGTTTTTGGGGTGTTTTTGGGGGCGTTTTTGGGGTGTTTTGGGGGCGTTTTTGGGGGTGTTTTTGGGGTGTTTTTGGGGGTGTTCTTGGGGTGTTTTTGGAGGTGTTTTTGGGGGTGTTTTTGGGGATGTTTTTGGGGGTGTTTTTGGGGGCGTTTTTGGGGGTGTTTTTGGAGGTGTTTTTGGGGGTGTTTTTGGGGGTGTTTTGGGGGCGTTTTTGGGGGCGTTTTTGGGGGTGTTTTTTGGGGGCGTTTTTGGGGGTGTTTTTGGGGTGGTTTTGGGGGTGTTTTTGGGGGTGTTTTTGGGGTGTTTTTGGGGTGTTTTTGGAGTGTTTTTGGGGGTGTTTTTGGGGTGTTTTCGGGGCGTTTTTGGGGGTGTTTTTGGGGGTGTCTTTGGGGACGTTTTTGGGGACTTTTTGGGGGCGTTTTTGGGGTGTTTTGGGGGCGTTTTTGGGGGCGATTTTGGGGGTGTTTTTGGGGGCGTTTTGGGGGTGTTTTTGTGGGTGTTTTTGGGGTGTTTTTGGGGGCGTTTTTGGGGTGTTTTGGGGGTGTTTTTGGGGGCGTTTTTGGGGTGTTTTGGGGGCGTTTTTGGGGGCGTTTTTGGGGGTGTTTTTGGGGGCGTTTTGGGGGTGTTTTTGGGGTGTTTTTGGGGGCGTTTTTGGGGGCGTTTTTGGGGGTGTTTTTGGGGGTGTTTTGGGGGTGTTTTTGGGGGCGTTTTTGAGGTGTTTTTGGGGGCGTTTTTGGGGGTGGTTTTGGGGTGTTTTTGGGGGCGTTTTTGGGGGTGTTTTTGGGGGTGTTTTTGGGGGTGTTTTTGGGGCCGTTTTTGGGGGTGTTTTTGGGGGTGTTTTTGGGGTGTTTTCGGGGCGTTTTTGGGGGTGTCTTTGGGGATGTTTTTGGGGACGTTTTTGGGGACTTTTTGGGGGCGTTTTTGGGGTGTTTTGGGGGCGTTTTTGGGGGCGTTTTTGGGGGTGTTTTTGGGGGCGTTTTTGGGGTGTTTTGGGGGCGTTTTTGGGGGTGTTTTTGGGGGCGTTTTTGGGGGTGTTTTTGGGGGTGTTTTTGGGGGCGTTTTTGGGGGCGTTTTTGGGGTGTTTTGGGGGTGTTTTTGGGGGTGTTTTGGGGGTGTTTTTGGGGGGTGTCACCCCACGATTGCAGCACACCGCTCTGAGGGTCCTGGGGATGTTCAGGGGGATATTTTGGGGGGGGAGGGGGTCACACCCCCCCCACACACAGGTACCGGTGCCCCAAGGGACAGGCTGAGGGTCAGCAGGGACAGGGAGGGGACAGGGACAGGGCAGGACACTCAGGGACATGTTGGGGGGTGGCACCGCTGTGACCCCTCCCCAGGGGGGTGCAGAGCTCGGGGGGGGATGGGGAGGTGCCACCCTGTCCCCGCCTGGTGTCCCCAGTGGTCACACACAGAGCGGAGTGTCCCCAGTGCCAATTTTTGTGTCCCCTCCCCTGGTGCCCCATCAGGACCCCCAGTGCCCCCCGTGCCCCCCATCCCTGCTCCAGGACCCCAAAATTTCCCTGGCACCGCAAAACTGCTCCGGGACCCCCATCCCGCCCCTGGCACCCCCACCCCATCCCTGGCACCCCGTTCCCAGTGCCCCGGGGCAGTCCGGGCTCTCACCAGCCCATGTTGGGGTGCCCGAGCAGAGCCGCCCCCGCAGGTGCTGGGGCGCACCCCGAACCCCCCCGTGGGCACTGCCCGTTCCCGGTGCCACGCGGTGCCCGCGGAGCCGCTCACGGGAGCTGCCTGTGCCCGGCTTGGCCACGGGCTCGTGCTGTGCCACCCTGGGGGGGCACGGAACCCCAGTGCCCCCTCCCTAGCTCCGGGCATCCCAGTGCCCCCCACCGCCCAGCCCAGTCCCCCGAATTCCCCCTCTGTCCTCGATGCCCACCCCGGTGACCCCCAGTGCCCAGGTGAGCTCAGGGGGGTGCCCAGATGAGCTCAGGGTGCCCAGATGATTCGGGGTGCCCAGGTGACCTCGAGGAGTGCCTAAGTGAGCTCAGCACTGCCCAGGTGAGCTCAGGGGTGGTGCCCAGGTGAGCTTGGGGGGGTGCCCAGGTGAGCCCAGCACTGCCAGGGTGAGCTTGGGGGTGCCCAGGTGAGCTTGAGGGGGGTGCCCAGGTGAGTTTTGGGGGCGGTGCCCAGGTGAGCCCAGCACTGCCAGGGTGAGCTTGGGGGTGCCCAGGTGAGCTCAGGGGTGGTGCCCAGGTGAGCTTGGGGGGGTGCCCAGGTGAGCCCAGCACTGCCAGGGTGAGCTTGGGGGGGTGCCCAGGTGAGCCCAGCGCTGCCCAGGTGAGCTCAGGGGTGCCCCAGTGAGCTCAGCGCTGCCCAGGTGACCTCGGGGGGTGCCCAGGTGAGCCCCGTGCCAATCTCCAGCCCGAGGGATCCCCCCCGCACCGGGGGAGGGGTGTCCCGGCCCGGGGGGGGAGGGGTGTCCGGGCAGGGGGGGTCACCACGCTCGGCTGCCCCAGGGTCCCCTCGAGGGTCCAGAGTCCCCTGTGCTGACGTCAGCGCCCCCCCCACCTGCGACATTGACCCCCCCCCCCCCCCCAGCGAGGGTGGCACCGACCGGGTTAAACCCCACGGGGGGTCCCGACACCCCCAACACCCCCCATGGGCACCGTGACGTGCCCGGGGCTACCTGTGTGCCCCCCCCGCGGTGCCACCTCACCCCCGGGCACACCTGGGCAGGGCGGGGCATGGGGGGGAGGGGCTGAGTCACGGGCTGGGGGAGGGGAGAGCGGAGCTGCAAAACCCCAAAATGCCCAAACCCCAAAATTGCTTTATTTGCTAATAAATAAACCTGACCCCCCCCCCGGGGGGGCACCTTGGGGACAAGGCCAGCAGCAGGGAGTCACCCCCATAGGGTTGGGGACACCCTGGGGACAAGGCCACCAGCAGGGAGTCACGGCCACCACCAAGGCTGAGGTTCCCACGGGGTTGGGGACACACTGGGGACAAGGCCAGCACAGGGTGTGTGACACTGCCAGAGCCAGCAGCGCCATGGGCTGCTGCCACCACAGCCAATGTCACCGAGGGGTCAGGGCCACCTCTGGGGGGCTGGAGTCACACACAGGGACAGGGCTGGGATGGCACTGGGGACACTGAGGTGTCAAGGCAACCACTGGGGTCGGTGCCACCACTGGTGGTGAAGTCACCGCTGGGGTCAAGGTCTCCCTGGTGTCCCTATGTCCCTGGTGTCCCCTGTGTCCCCATGTATCTCCAGAGTCTTTGGTGTCCCCAATGTCCCTGGTGTCTCAATGTCTCCAGAGTCTCCGATGTCCTCTGTCCCTGGTGTCCCCTGTGTCCCCATGTATTTCCGGTGTCCCCTGTGTCCCCATGTATCTCCAGAGTCTTTGGTGTCCCCAATGTCCCTGGTGTCCCTGGTGTCTCAATGTCTCCAGAGTCTCTGATGTCCTCTGTCCCTGGTGTCCCCGGTGTCCCCAGTGTCCCCATGTATCTCCGGTGTCCCCAGTGTCCCCATGTATCTCCAGAGTCCCTGGTGTCTCCAGTGTCCTCATGTCCCCATGTCCCTGGTGTCCCCACGTCCCCAGTGTCCCCGCTGTCCCCATGTATCTGCAGTGTCCCCATGTCCCCATGTCCCCGGTGTCACCTCTCGAGGAAGCGCAGGCTGATGGGGGCCCCGGGGGCCAGCAGGGTTCGGGTCATGGGGCGCACGCGGCCGCCCCCGGGCTCCGGCCGCACCTCGAAGCGCAGCAGGATCTGGGGGACAGGGACAGTGAGTGACCCCGTGGGGACACCGTGGGGACACCGTGGGGACAGGGGACACGGGGACACGGGACACCCACCTGTGCCAGCGCCATGTGCAGCTGCAGCTCGGCCAGGCGGCGCCCGACGCAGCTGCGAGGGCCGAGGCCGAAGGGCAGGGAGGCAAAGGGGTGCCTGGGGCCGGGGGTGTCCCCGGGGGCGTCCCCAGTGGTGTCCCCAGCGGTGTCCCCAGTGTCCCCGCTGTCCCCGTGGCGCAGCCAGCGCTCCGGGCGGAAGGCGTCAGGCGCGGGGAAGTAGCGGCTGTCACGGGATGTGGCGTAATGGCACAGGGTGATGAGGGTCTGCGGGGACACGGGGTCAGTGGGGACACCCCGGGGACACCCTGGGCACACCCTGGGGACACCGGGAGCCCCGGGCTGTGGGGTGTCCCCCTGGCTCACCTGGCGTGGCACCAGGTAGTCACCGACGCGGATGTCACACTCGGGGACAACGCGGGCATTGGCCGGGATGACGGGGTACAGCCTGGGGGGGGGACAGCTGGTGTCACCTCCCTGTCCCTGACCTCATCCTGTCCCCACCTTCATCCTCATCCTCATCCTCATCCTCGTCTTCATCCCTTCATTGTCCCATCCTCATCCCCGCCCTGTCCTCCTCCTTGTCCCCATCCCTGTCCCCATTTTGTCCCCAAACCCCTCCTGTCCCATCCCCATTCCTGTTCTGTCCCTGTCCCCGTCTTTATCCACATCCCTGTCCCATTCCCATCTGTGTCCCTCACCCCTGGCCATGTCCCCATGTCCCCATTTCTGTGTCCCCATCCCTGTATCCATGTTCCTGTCCCCATATCCCAATCCCTCTCCCCCTGTCCCCATGTCCCCATTCCCACTGTCCCCATGTCCCGGTGTCCCCATCCCTGTGTCCCTGTGTGTTCCTGTCCCCCAATCCCTTTCCCCGTGTCCCTCTCCCCATGTCCCAAGTCCTTTCCATGTCCCATCACTGTCCCCATCCCCATGTCCCTGTGTCCCCATGTCCCCATCCCTGTGTCCCTCTGTGTTCCCGTCCCCATATCCCAATCCGTCTCCCCATGTCCCCATTCCCATTGTCCCCATTTCTGTATCCCCATGTCCCTGTGTCCATGTTCCTGTCCCCATGTCCCCATTCCCATTGTCCCTATGTCTCTGTGTCCCCATTTCTGTGTCCCCATCCCTGTGTCTGTCCTTGTTCCTGTCCCCATATCCCAATTCCTCTCCCCATGTCCCCATTGCCATTGTCTCCATGTCCCATCACTGTCCCCATGCCCCCACCCCTGTGTCCCTGTGTCCCTGTTCCTGTCCCCATGTCCCATCGCTGTCCCCATATCCCAATCCCTCTCCCCATGTCCCCATCCCCATATCCCATCACTGTCCCCATGTCCCATCGGTGTCCCCATGTCCCCAGCCCTGTGTCCCTGTGGCCATGTTCCTGCCCCCATGTCCCATCACTGTCCCCATGTCCCATCACTGTCCCCATGTCCCATCACTGCCTCCATGTCCCCATGTCCCATCACTGTCCCCATGTCCCATCGGTGTCCCCATGTCCCCAGCCCTGTGTCCCTGTGGCCATGTTCCTGCCCCCGTGTCCCATCACTGTCCCCATGTCCCATCACTGTCCCCATGTCCCCGTGTCCCTGTCACCTGAGGGTCTCCTTCACCACCGCCCGCAGCAGTGGCAGCCGTCCCAGCGCGGCGGCGGTGGCAGCGGCAGTGGCACGCTCGGTGGTGGCACTGTCACTGTCACCGCCGTTGGTGGCAGTGGCAGCGAGCAGCTGGCGGTGCAGGGCCGCCTGCGCCCCCGGGTTCCGTGCCAGCTCGTACAGGCTCCATGCCAGCGTGCTGGCCACCTGGGGACACGCGGTGACATCAGCGGGGCCCGCGGTGACAGCGGGGACACCGCGGTGCCACCTCCTCACCGTGTCCACCCCGGCCAGCAGCAGCTCGGTGACGTTCCCATAGATGCTGGTGACAGGGACGCGCTCCCGGGCCAGCAGGTCGGTGACACACGTGTCCCCCTCGGCCAGCGGCCCCCGCGCTGCCACCGCGGCCACGCGCCGGTCCACGTGTCCCTTGGCTGGGGACAACAACGGCCGACAGTGCCGTCAGTGCCACAGTGGCCATGCATTGTCACCAAGTCCCCATCGGTGTCACCAGGGCCACGTGCCATCAGCGTGGGACATGGCAGGGGACTGTCACGGTCATGGGACATCCCTGTGACCCCACGGGGTGTGTCTGTGTCCCTTGGATGTCCCCATGTCCCCTGTGTCCCCTCACCACAGCCCTGGGATGACCCGCTGTGTCCCCGTGTCCCCTCAGCTGAAGGTCAGCAGGAATGTCCCCATGTTCCCATGGCCATGGGACATCCCCAAATCCCACTGGGATGTCCCCATGTCCCCATGGGAGGTCACCACGGTGTCCCCCCTGTCCCCTTGGCTGAAGGTGATCAGGAGTGTCCCCGTGTCCCCATGGCTGTGGGACATCTCCATATCCCTCTGGGATGTCCCCGTGTCCCCATATGATGTCCCCATGTCCCCATGGGATGTCCTGGTGTCCCCATGGGATGGCCCCATGTTCCTATGGGAGGTCACCACGGTGTCCCCCGTGTCCCTGTGTCCCCATGTGAGGGGTGTCCCCATGGGAGGTCACCACAATGTCCCCCTGTCCCCGTGTCCCCTGTCCCTCACCGAAGGCGAAGAGCTGGTCCCAGGCGTGGCAGAAGGCGTCCCAGGGCGCGGGGACGAGGCGCAGGAGGGGACGTGGCAGTGCCATTGTCACCAGGGTCAGCGCCAGCACCGCCCCCACGCTCTGCAGCACGGCCTCGGTGTCACCGCTGTCCCCGCTGTCCCCAGGGTCCCCAAGGCAGCCCAGGCGGGAGGAGAACAGCACCCAGGAGATGGCTGTGGGACAGGGGACATTGGGGACATTGGGACACTGGGACAGGGAGACAGGGGGACACCAGAGACATGGGGACTTGGGATACTGGGGACATGGGGACATGAGACATGGGGACACTGGGACAATGGGGACATTGGGACATTGGGGACATTGGGACACTGGGACAGGGAGACATGGGGACACCAGGGACATGGGGACTTGGGATACTGGGGACACTGGGACAATGGGGACATTGGAAACATTGGGGACATTGGGACATGGGGACACCAGGGACATGGGGACTTGGGATACTGGGGACATGAGACATGGGGACACTGGGACAATGGGGACATTGGGGACACTGGGACATGGGGACCCTGGGGACATTGGGACGTGGGGACACTGAGGGGGATCCGAGCGTCCCTGGGGACACCGGGGGACAGAAGTGCCCTGGAGCCTTGTGGGACACAGGGAGCACCATGGGGGGACCCGGGGACCCCTGGGGGTGGGAGGAGACCCGGGGTGCCCATGGGGGGTACGGGGGGTCCCCGTGGGGGTCCCAGCTCTTTAGGACTCCCCCTCCTTTTGGGGTGCCCCATCCCCTTTGGGGTTCCCCAATCTTTTCAGGATCCCCCATCTCTTTCGGAATTCCCCCTCTCCGTTTAGGGCGCCCCCTTCCCTTTTTGAGGTTCCTCAACCACATTTCAGGGTTCCCCATCCCTGTTTGGGGTTCCCCATCCCCTTTTGGGATACCCCCTCCCCTTTTTCAGGTTTCCCCGTCCCTTTCAGGCTGCTCCATTCCCTTCTGGATGCCCAAACCCCCTTTTTGGTGTTCCCATCCCCATTTGGGGTCCCCCTCCCCATTTCGGGCTCCCCCTCCCCATTTCGGGTTCCCCATCCCCATTTCGGGCTCCCCCTCCCATTTCGGGCTCCCCCCTCCCCATTTCAGGCTCCCCCTCCCATTTCGGGGTTCCCCCTCCCCATTTCGGGGTTCCCCCTCCCCATTTCGGGTTCCCCATCCCCATTTCGGGCTCCCCCCTCCCATTTCGGGGTTCCCCCTCCCCATTTCGGGGTTCCCCCTCCCCATTTCGGGTTTCCCATCCCCATTTCGCGTTCCCCCATCCCCATTTGGGGTCCCCCTCCCCATTTCACGTTCCCCCCTCCCCATTTCGAGCTCCCTCCTCCCCATTTGGTGTTCCCCTCCCCATTTCGGGGTTCCCCCTCCCCATTTCGCGTTCCCCTCTCCCCGTTTCGGGCTCCCGCTCACCCTCGAGCCCGAACCGGTTGAATTCGGTGCCGATGTCGCGCACGAGCCCCCGGGGGTGGCGCCGCCGCAGCCGCCGCAGCCGCGCCACGAGCTCGGTCACGGCCGCGGCCACCGGGAGCGCGAAGGCCTCGGCAGCGCCCGGGCGGAGCAGGGCCCGGGCCAGGAGCCGCCGGGAGCCGCGCCACGCATCGCCCTCCCTGGGGACATTGGGGACAGTCAGGGGGACAGCGGGGACACAGAGGGATAGGGGACAGGGACAGCGACAGGAGCCGCGCCACGCGTCGCCCTCCCTGGGGACATTGGGGACAGTCAGGGGGACAGCGGGGACAGGGACAGAGTCATAGGGACATGGGGACAGGGGGGACAGGGACAGCGTCAGGAGCCGCCGGGAGCCGCGCCACGCATCGCCCTCCCTGGGGACATTGGGGACAGTCAGGGGGACAGCGGGGACACAGAGGGGCACAGGAGACAGGGACAGCGTCACAGAGAAGAGGGACAGGATGGGGACATGGGGGACAGGGAGACAAGGACAGGATGGGGACAGGGACACAAGGGGGACAAAGGGACAGGGACAATGTCAGGAAGACAGGAGGATATGGGGGACAGGGGGATGGGGACAGGATGGGGACATGGGGACAGGGACAGCGACAGGGGAACAGGGACAGTGTCATGGGGACAGGGGGACAGGATGGGGACAGGGACAGAGTCGGGGGACACAGGGGATGGAGGACATGGTACAGGATGGGACATGGGGGACAAGGGGCAGCATCAGGCGGACAAAGGGAACAGGGGGGACAGGGGGACGTGGCACAGGATGGAACACGGGGAACAGGGACAGCGTCAGGGGGACATGGGGGACAGGATGGGGACAAGAGGGACAAGGGACAGCGTCAGGGGGACAGGGGGGACACAGGGCATGGGGACAGAGTCGCGGGACAGGGGGGACAGGGGACAGGATGGGGACATGGGGGACATGAGGATGTGTGTGGGGCACATGGGGGACACAGAGGGCATGGCACAGCAGGGGACAGAGGGCATAGGATGGGACATAAGGGACATGGCACAGGAGGGGACATGGGGGACATGAGGACGTGTGGGGGACATGGGGACACAGAGGACATGGCTGGGGCATAGGGACACAGGTGACACCGGGCACGGAGGGGACACGGGGACATGGGAACACGCGGGAAGAGGGGGACAGGGACACGGGGGATGTGGATGGGGACAGGGGTGAAGGACATGGCAGGGACAGAGAACGGGGACACAGGGGGACATGGGCAGGACACGGGGACCACGCGGGGAACACAGGTGGGACACGAAGCACACAGGGGACACAGATGGGGCACAAATGGGACACAGGGGACACAGGGGGGACAGAGAGGAGACACAGGTAGGACATGGGGACACAGGTGACATAAGTAGGACACGAGCAGGACACAGGTGGGACACAGACGACAAAGGCAGGACACAGGGGACACAGGTGGGACACAGGGGACACACAGGGGACACACAGGGGACACAGCCCCCCCCGCAGCTGTCACCGGGGCACCCGTGAGAGCCCCCGGGCCCCCGTTCCCGTGCTGGGGACGGCCAGGGGGGGTTTGGGGGGGTTCGGGGTCCCTCCCCCGGCCCACGCGGGGCTGGGCCCCCCCCGGGCAGTTACTCACATCCGGGGGGGGCGGGGGGGGGGGGGGAGGGGGGGCTGAATCACGGCTGAGTCACCCCCGGGCCCCCCCCCGCACCCCACGGGCCCTTCCCGGAACGGGCGGGGGGTTGAGCCCCGGTGGGGGCACGGACACCCCCAGGCCCAGAGAGCCCGCGGGGACCCCCAAATCCCACAGGGAGCCCCCAACCCCTCCCCAAATCCCACAGGGAGCCCCGACCCCCCAGCCCAGCCCAAGGCCTCCCCCCCTGAGCGCCCCCGGGCCCAGGGACAAATCCCCGCTAAGTTTCCCCCAAATTTCCCCCAAATTTTTCCCAAATCCACCCCAATTTTCCCCCGAATTCGCCCCGGTCGCGGCACTCACAGGGTCAGGAGCCCCCCCGGTGCCCCCCGCAGCTCCCGGTGCTGTTTCCAGGGGCAGCTGAGGGCGCGCCGGGGCTCGGGGCCCTCCTGCCGCAGCACCTGGGCCAACGAGCGCGGGCTCGGCCACGTGAACCGTGAGCACCGGCCCGAAGCGGGCCCGCCACACCGGGCCGAACCGGGACCGGCCGTGCACCTGCGGGAACCGACCGGAACCGGGGAAATCGCACCGGGCCGAGCTGGGACCGGGAATGGACCGGGGGCGGGGAGGACACGAAGGAGTCACACCGCGACCGAACCGGGACCGGCACCGGGGGGTTCGCACCGGATCAAACCGGGACCGGGCAGGTACCAGGTGGGGACACAGTGCGGGGGTCACACCGGCCCGAACCGGGACCGGGTATGGACCAGGACCGGGCATGAACCGGTAAGGGGGGATCGGTGTCACCGAGTGTCACTGAGGGTCACACCGAGGGTCACAACGGGGGACACCGGGGGTCACACCGGGCCTCGGGCGGTGCCCGGGGCTGCTCAGGGGGGACGCGGGACACGGGCAGGTCCTGGTGTCCCTGCCCTGCTGTCACACTGTCCCTGGCCTCGGTGCCGCTGCCCACCCGGGGGTGGCCCCGTCCCTGTCCCTCTGTGCCCCCCGGGGGTGGCCCCGTCCCCATCCCCGCTGTCCTCCCCGAGCTGGGGCTGCTCTGGCCGTGCCCAGCTCGGGGTCCCAGCGCCACCTCCGCGAGTCCCGGGGGCACCTCGGGGTGTCCCGACCCCACCCAGCCCCGGGGACAGAGATCCGAGTCCCCTGTCCCGTGTCCCCCCCGGGTGGGAGGACCGCGGTCCCCCCTGTCCCCTCGGACACTCGCGCTGGTGGCTCTGATGTCCCCCCAGCCAGGACGGTGTCACCAGGCTGCTGTCCCCGGGTCTCGCTGGGTCCCCCCATCTCCTCCAACCCCTGTCCCCAATCTGGGGGGTTCTGTCCCCCCCAGGACAGGGGAGCGGGGCCCCCCCAGGCTCCGAAGCAGCCGCAATGGGCCCCCCCCGCCTCCTCCTCCCCCGGGGGTCTCGGGGGGAGCCCCCACCCCATTTACCTGCATCTCGTGCAGCCTCCGCACGCCGCCCCGGCACAGCAGCTCGAAGATGAAGGCGGCGGAGCTCGGTCCGGGCATCTCGGCCAGGCCCCGGGGCCGGGAGGGCTCCGGGGGGCTCCGGGAGGGCGGGGAGGGGGCGGCGGGGACCGGAGGGGCTCTGGGGGGGAGCCCCGGCTCGGGCGGGGAGCGGGACAGGAGCGCGGCCCGGGCGGGCAGGCGGAGACCGGGGGACATGGCGGGGACACCACCGGGGCTCGGGGGACACCGGGGGAGGCGGGAGGGCGCTGCCGGACCCGGCGGGGCTCGGGGGGAACCGGGAGGGGCCGGGGATCACAGCGGGGTTCGGGGGGGCCGCGGGGCCGAGCCTCGACTGCGGGGGGGGCCCCGGGCCGGGGTTTTATAGCGCCCACGTGCAGCCGGGCAGGCCACGCCCCCTCCGCGGAAGCCACGCCCACCAAGCACAAACCACGCCCCACAACACCAAATTGGGATTCACGCCCCGCCCTAAACAGCTAAGCCACGCCTCCACGCTGGCTGATTTGCCTAGCGGGGCCTTCTGGCCAATCAGCGCGCGGCGGGCGTGGCTCCGTGGCCCCGCCCCCAAGGCGCGCACACGCGAGGGCAGAACGGGGGGCGCGCACGGACCCGAGACCCCAAAACCTCGGGGACAGCCCTGGCACCCCAAATTCCCCTGTGACACCCCCGGAACCCCAAACCTCCGGTGATCCCAGGCACCCCAAGCCCCTGTAAACACCCCCAGCCCCCCAAAATCCCCTGAGACACCCCCAGCAACCCCGGTCACAACCCCAAAATCCCCCCGGTGATACCCCCAGATTCCCCTGTGACACCCCCGGGACCCGCCGGTGGCACCCCCAGAACCCCAAACCAACCCTCAGTGACGCCCCCAGCAACCCCGGTGACACCCCCAGAACCCAAATAATCTCCCCGGTGACACCCTCGGCACCCCAAACCCCCGGTGACACCCCCAGAACCCCCTCCGGGACACCCCCAGCACCCTCCGGTGATGAGCCTGGCACCCCAAACCCGCTCGGTAACACCCCTAGAACCCTAAAATCCTTCGGTGACGCCCCTGGCACCCCAAACTCGGCCAGTGACACCCCAAACCCTTTCGGTGACACTCCCAGAACCCCAAAATCGCTCCGGTGACATCCCCAAAGCTCCCTGGTGGCACCCCTGCCACCTCAAATTCCCCCGAAGACACCCCCAGAACCCCAAAATCGCTCCGGTGACACCCTCGGCGACACCCCTAAACCCCACCCGGTGACACCCCCAGAACCCCAAAACCCCCGGTGACATCCCCGACCCTGCAGTGACACCCCCCGCGACCCCGAATTCCCCTGTGACACCCCCAGCAACCTCGGTGACACCCCCAGAACCCCCCAGGGGACACCCCCAGAACCCCCTGCTGATGCCCCTGGCACCCCAAACTCGGCCAGCGACACCCCCCAAACCCTCTCGGTGACACCCCCCAGAACTCCAAAATCCCCCCGGTGACACGGCCGGCACCCCAAACCCCACCGGGTGACACCGCTGGCATCCCCCAGGGACATCCCTGGCAGCCCAAAACCCCGGTGACACCCCCAGAACCCCCCCGGTGACACCCCGGGATGTTTTGGGGGGTCGGGGGGTGCCGGTTCCCGCCGGTGGAAGGGACCCGCCCGGTGTCCCCCCGCTCCCGGTCCCGCCAGTACCCCCGGTACCACCAGTCCGGTCCCGGGGGGCGCTCACGGCTCCCACCACTTCCCGCCCCCCCATTCCCCGCAATTCCCGCCCGGCCCCACCGGGAAGCCCCGGGAAGCCCCCGGTGTGCGCGGGGGGGGGCGGCACCGCCAGCCCGGGGCTTTCTGCGATGGGGAAACTGAGGCAGGAACGGGCGCCAGGCCCCGTTCCCGGCACCGGGACCCCCCCCCCCCCCGCCCGAGCAGCCTTGGGGACATTTCGCGACTTTATTACAAAACGGGGAGGGGGCGCGGGGGGGGTCACGGCGCCGCCGCGGGGGGGTCGGGGCGGCGGCGGAACACGGCGGTGCTGGGGGGGCGCCCCGCCCGCCGCGCCCGCTGCCCCTCCTCGGTCACCGCCGGCAGCAGCGGCAGCAGCGGGTCCGCGGCCTGGACAGAGGGACAGCGGGACAGCGAGGGGACAGAGGGACAGCGGGGACAGCGGGACAGTGAGGGGACAGAGGGACAGCGGGGACAGCGGGACAGCGGGACAGTGAGGGGACAGCGGGGACAGAGGGACAGAGGGGACAGTGAGGGGACAGCGAGGGGACAGCGGGGACAGCGGGGACAGAGGGACAGAGGGGACAGTGAGGGGACAGTGGGACAGCGAGGGGACAGAGGGACAGTGAGGCGACAGCGGGACATCGGGGACAGAGGGATAGCGGGACAGTGGGACAGCGAGGAGACAGTGAGGGGACAGCGAGGGGACAGCGAGGGGACAGCGGAACACCCAGTGGACACCAGGACACCGGGGACAGCGAGGGGACGACGGGAGACCGGGGACAGCGGGACAGAGGGACAGCGGGGACAGTGAGGGGACAGCGCGGACAGCGGGGGGAACAGTGGGACAGCGAGGGGACACCGGGACAGAGGGACAGGGTCAGGGACACCGGGTACCTCCCCAGCGAGCCCCGCGCTGCCCCTGTGTGAGTGCCCGCTGTGCCCCCATGCCACCCGATAACCTCCAGCGCCACCCCAAAATTCCCTGTGCCATCCCTTAATCTCCAGTGCCACCCCAGTGCCCCCATGGCACCCCCAGTGACACCTCAGTTCCCTCCAGTTCTCCCACGGGCTCCCAGTTCAGTGCCCACCGTGCCCCCCAATTCCCCCAATGCCCCCCAGTTCAGTGCCCACCGTGCCCCCCAATTCCCCCAATGCCCCCCAGTTCAGTGCCCACCGTGCCCCCCAATTCCCCCAATGCCCCCCAGTTCAGTGCCCACCGTGCCCCCCAATTCCCCCAATGCCCCCCAGTTCAGTGCCCACCGTGCCCCCCAATTCCCCCCAGCGCCCCCCAGTTCAGTTCCCCCAATTTCCCCCAGTTCCTCCCAGTCACCCCAGTGCCCCCGGTTCCCCCAATTCCTCCCAATTCCCCCAGTTCAGTGTCCCCAGTGCCCCCCAATTCCCCCCAGTGCCCCCCAATTCCCCCAGTGCCCCCCAGTTCAGTGTCCCCCAATTCCCCCCAGTGCCCCCCAATTCCCCCAGCGCCTCCCAGTTCAGTGTCCCCAGTGCCCCCCAATTTCCCCCCAGCGCCCCCCAGTTCAGTTCCCCCAATTTCCCCCAGTTCCTCCCAGTACCCCCAGCTCCCCCAGTGCCCCCGGTTCCCCCAACTCCTCCCAATTCCCCCAGTGCCCCCCAGTTCAGTGTCCCCAGTGCCCCCCAATTCCCCCCAGTGCCCCCCAATTTCCCCCGGTGCCCCCCAGTTCTTCCACTGCCCCCCAGTTCAGTTCTCCCAGTCCCCCCAGCGCCCCCCAATTCCCCCAGTGCCCCGAGTTCCTTCCAGGTCCCCCAGTTCAGTTCTCCCAGTGCCCCCCAATTTCCCCCAGTGCCCCCCAATTCCCCCCGTGCCCCCCAGTCCCCCCCAGTTCCCCCCAATTCCCCCAGTGCCCCCCAGTTCCCGAGTTCCTCTAGTGCCCCCCAATTTCCCCCAGTCCCCCCCAGTTTCCCCAGTTGCCCTCACCAGCTGGGCGGGGGGCACGGGCTCGAACAGGGGGTGCTCCCCAAAATGCTGCAGCATCCACTGGTGCAGCTCGGGCACGTCCGTCACCGTGTACACCAGGCCCTGCACCCCAAAAACTGAGTGACACCCCAAAACCAGAATGTACCCCAAAACCACCGTGTACACCGGGCCCTGCACCCCAAAAACTGAGTGACACCCCAAAACCAGAATGTACCCCAAAACCACCGTGTACACCGGGCCCTGCACCCCAAAAACTGAGTGACACCCCAAAACCAGAATGTACCCCAAAATCACCGTGTACACCGGGCCTTGGGTACCGCAAAAACACAGTGTACCCCAAAATCACCGCGTACACCAGGCCCTGCACCCCAAAAAAGTGTACCCCAAAACCACCGTGTACACCTGGCCCTGCACCCCAAAAACCACAATGTACCCCAAAACCAGAATGTACACCAAAAATACTGTGTACACCAGGCCCTGGGTACCCCAAAAACCACAATGTACCCCAAAAACACCGCGTACACCAGGCCCTGCACCCCAAAAAAGTGTACCCCAAAACCACCGTGTACACCTGGCCCTGCACCCCAAAAACCACAATGTACCCCAAAACCAGAATGTACACCAAAAATACTGTGTACACCAGGCCCTGGGTACCCCAAAAACCACAATGTACCCCAAAAACACTGTGTACACCAAGCCCTGCACCCCAAAAACCAGAGTGTACCCCAAAACCACCGTGTGCACCAGGCCCTGCGCCCCAAAAACTGAGTGACACCCCAAAACCAGAATGTACCCCAAAAACACCGTGTACACAAGGCCTTGCACCCCAAAAACATAGTGTACCCCAAAACTACCGTGTACACCAGGCCCTGGGTACCCCAAAAACTGAGTGACACCCCAAAACCAGAATGTACCCCAAAAACACCGTGTACACCAGGCCCTGCACCCCAAAAACACAGTGTACCCCAAAACCAGAATGTACACCAAAAATACCGTGTACACCAGGCCCTGGGTACCCCAAAAACCACAATGTACCCCAAAAACACTGTGTACACCAAGCCCTGCACCCCAAAAACCAGAGTGTACCCCAAAACCAGAGTGTACCCCAAAACCACCGTGTACACCAGGCCCTGCACCCCAAAAACACAGACACCCCAAAAACCAGAATGTACCCCAAAACCAAACACCGTGTGCACGAGGCCCTGGGTACCCCAAAAACCAGAGTGTACCCCAAAAACCAGTGACACCCCAAAACCACCGTGCACACCAGGCAGCACCCCGAAAATACAGTGTACCCCAAAAACCAGCGTGTACCCCAAAAAGCACTGTGACACCCCAAAAACACCGCATACACCAGGCCCTGGGTACCCCAAAACCGCAGTGTACCCCAAAACCAGAATGTACCCCAAAATCCCCGTGTGCATCAGGCCCTGCACCCCAAAAACCACAATGACACCCCAATATCCCCCCTGGGCCCTGGGGGGGCTCCAGGATCAGGGACACTGGAGGGGTTTTGGGGGGCTCAGGGGGTTTTGGGGGGCTCAGGGGTTTCAGGGGGCGTTTTGGGGGGGCTCAGGAGGTGTCAGGGGGGCTCAGGGGGTTTTGGGGTGGTTCTGGGGGGGCTCAGGGGGTTTTGGGGGGTTCTGGGGGGCTCAGGGGTTTTGGGGGGCTCAGGGGATTTCAGGGAACTTGGGGGGGGGCTCAGGAGGTTCTGGGGGATTTCATGGGGACTCGGGGTTTGGGGGGGGGGCTCAGGTTTTGGGGGGCTCAGAGGCTTTCAGGAGGTTCAGGGGGGTCTCAAGGTTGGGGTCTCAGAGGGGCCCAGGGTTTTTTGGGGGTCTCAGGGGGGCTCGGGAGGTTTTGGGGGGCTCAAGGGGTTTCAGGGGGGTTTAGGGGGTCTCAGGGTTGGGGGCTCAGAGGGGCCCAGGAGGTTTTGGGGTTTTCAGGGGGTTCTGGGGGTCTCAGAGGGTGCCAGGAGGTTCAGGAGATTTGGGGGGGGGGGATCAGGGGGGGGTTTCAGGGGGTCTCAGGAGGTTTTAGGGGGGTCCCAGGGGGTCTCAGGGGGTTCTGGGTGTCTCAGAGGGTCTCAGGGGTTTGGGGGGGGGGCTCAGGGCGGGGTCTCAGGGGATTTTGGGGGTCTCAGGGGGTCTCAGGTGGTTTTAGGGGTGGGGTCTCAGGGGGTCTCAGGGGGTTCTGGGGGAGTTCAGGGGGATCTCAGGGTGTCTCAGAAGGTTCAGGGGGTCTCAGGGTGTCTCAGGGGTTTTGGGGGGGGATCTCAGGGGGTCTCAGGTGGTTTTAGAGGGGTCTCAGGTGATTTCAGGGAGTCTCAGGGGGGTCTCAGGGGATTTTGGGGGTCTCGGGGTGTCTCAGGAGGTGTCTCAGGGGTCTCAGGGGGGTCTCAGGGGATTTCAGGGAGTCTCAGAGGGTCTCAGGGGTCTCAGGGGGGTCTCAGGTGGTTTTAGAGGGGTCTCAGGGGGTCTCAGGGGTTTTGAGGGGGGGTCTCAGGTGGTTTTAGAGGGGTCTCAGGTGATTTCAGGGGGTCTCAGGGGTCTCAGGGGATTTTGGGGGTCTCAGGGAGTCTCAGGGGGGGTCTCAGGGAGTCTCAGGGGGTCTCAGGGGATTTTGGGGGTCTCAGGGGGGTCTCAGGGGATTTTGGGGGTCTCAGGGAGTCTCAGGGGGTCTCAGGGGATTTTGGGGCTCTCAGGGTTTCGGGGCTCACCCCAGGGCGCAGCACGAAGCCGTACTCCGCCAGCATGGCCGGGCTGATGATTCTCCACTTGTGCTTGGTGCGCTTGAAATGGGGGTCAGGGAAGAGGAAAAACAGCTTGGAGAGCTGGGGGGGCACCAGTGGGGGGGGGGCAGCGTCAATGGGGGGGGCAGCACCCCCTGGCACTGCCCCCCAAAGCCCCCGAGCCCCCAAACCCACAGAGCCCGCAGGGAGCGCAGCTCGGGCACGGAACGGGCATGGGGGTCCCGTGGGACGGGCAGGGGGGGCCTGAGGGGGTCCCGAGGGGGGGTCGGGAGGTTTTGGGGGGCTCAGGGGGAGCCCAGGGGGTTTCAGGGTGGTGCTGGGAGCCCAAAGGGACCCAGGGGTGTAGTGGTGGAGCTGTGCCCTGGTGCCACCCCAAACACCCAGTGCCACCCTGTAACCTCCAGTGCCACCCCAAACCCTCCAGTGCCACCCTGTAACCTCCAGTGCCACCCCAAACCCTCTCAGTGCCACCCCATAACCCCCAGTGCCACCCCAAACCCCCAGTGCCACCCAAAATCCCCCCAGTGCCACCCCAAACCCCCCCAGTGCCACCCCAAACCCTCCAGTGCCACCCAAAACCCCCCCAGTGCCACCCAAAACCCCCCCAGTGCCACCCCAAACCCTCCAGTGCCACCCAAAACCCCCCAGTGCCACCCAAACCCTCCCAGTGTCACCCTATAACCTCCAGTGCCACCCAAAACCCCCCCAGTGCCACCCCAAACCCTCCCAGTGCCACCCCAAACCCTCCAGTGCATTACCAAAACCTCCCAGTGCCACCCCCAGTGCCACCCCATAACCCTCAGTGCCCCCCATTTCCCCCCCCAGAGGGGTCCTGGGGGGTTCAGGGGGTGCTGGAGGTGTTTTAGGGGGTGCCAGGGGAAGGGGGGGGCAGGTGTTCCACAGGGCCCCGAGGGTCTGGGGTGTCTCAGGGTGGGATTTGGGGTCTCTCAGGGTGGGTTCAGGGGACAGAAACCCCAGCACTGTTGGTTTTGGGGGGTCTCAGGGGGGTCTCAGGGCACACAGAAATGCCAGGAAGCTTTGGGGGGGGGGGGGTTCTGTGGGTCTGGGGTCTCTCAGGGTGGGTTCAGGGGACACAGAAATTTCAGGGAGCTTAGGAGGGGTGCTGTGGGGTTTGGGGGGGTCTCAGAGCACACAGAAACCCCAGGAAGCTTTGGGGGGGTCTCAGGGGGGTCTCAGGGCACACAGGAATCCCAGCACTGTTGGTTTTGGGGGGTCTCAGGGCACACAGAAACCCCAGGAAGCTTTGGGGGGGGGGGGGGTTTCTGTGGGTCTGGGGTCTCTCAGGGTGGGTTCAGGGGACAGAAACCCCAGGAAGCTTTGGGGGGGGGGGTGTTTCTGTGGGTCTGGGGTCTCTCAGGGTGGGCTCACAGGACACAGAAATTCCCAGCAGTGTTTGGGGGGCTGCTCTGGGTTTCGGGGGGCTCTCAGAGGGCACAAATCCCCCAGCACTGTTGGGTTTGTGGCTCTCAGGGTGGGCTCACAGGACACAGAAATTTCAGGGAGCTTAGGAGGGGTGCTGTGGATTTTGGGGGGGGGGGGTCTCAGAGCACACAGAAACCCCAGCACTGTTGGGTTTGTGGGTTCAGAGCACACAGGAACCCCAGTGTTCAGGGTTTTTGGGGGATTTGGGGTCTCTCAGGGCGGGTTCAGGGCACAGAAATCCCAAGGGCTTTTGGGTTTGGGGCTCTTGGGGTGGGGTCAGAGGACACAGAAATTTCCAGGGACTGCTCAGGAGGTTTGTGGCTCCCAGGGTGGGTTCAGAGCACAGAAATCCCAGGATTGTTGGGTTTGGGGTCTCTCAGGGTGGGTTCAGGGCACAGAAACCCCAGCACTGTTGGCTTTGTGGCTCCCAGGGTGGGTTCAGAGCACAGAAATTCCCAGGATTGTTGGGTTTGGGGCTCTTGGGGTGGGGTCAGAGGACACAGAAATTTCCAGCAGTGTTTGGGGGGGATCCTGTGAGTTTTGGAGGGTCTCAGGGTGGGTCAGAGGACACAGAAATTCCCAGGGACTGCTCAGGAGGTTTGTGGCTCCCAGGGTGGGTTCAGAGCACAGAAATCCCAGGATTGTTGGGTTTGGGGTCTCTCAGGGTGGGTTCAGAGCACACAGGAACCCCAGGGACTGTTTAGGGGATTTGGGGTGTCTCAGGGTGGGATTTGGGGTCTCTCAGGGTGGGTTCAGGGCACAGAAACCCCAGCACTGTTGGCTTTGTGGCTCCCAGGGTGGGTTCAGAAGACAGAAATTCCCAGGACTGTTGGGTTTGGGGCTCTTGGGGTGGGTCAGAGGACACAGAGATTCCCAGCAATGTTTAGGGGTTGCTGTGGGTTTGGGGTCTCTCAGGGTGGGTTCAGGGGACAGAAATCCCAGCACTGTTGGGGGTTCGGGGGGGTCTCAGGGTGGGTTCAGAGCACACAGGAACCCCAGGATTGTTGGGTTTGGGGTCTCAGAGTGGGTTCAGAGCACACAGAAATCCCAGGATTGTGGGTTTGTGGGTTCAGAGCACACGGGAATCCCAGGGACAGTTGGAGGTGCTGTGGCTTTGGGGTTTCTCAGGGTGGGTTCAGAGGACAGAAACCCCAGTCCTGTTGGGTTTGTGGGTTCAGAGCACACAGAAATCCCAGGATTGTGGGTTTGTGGGTTCAGAGCACACAGGAACCCCAGGGACAGTTGGAGGTGCTGTGGCTTTGGGGTTTCTCAGGGTGGGTTCAGAGGACAGAAACCCCAGTCCTGTGGGGTTTGTGGGTTCAGAGCACACAGAAATCCCAGGATTGTTGGTTTGTGGGTTCAGAGCACACAGGAACCCCAGCCCTGTTGCGTTTGTGGGTTCAGAGCACACAGGAACCCCAGGACTGTTGGGTTTGGGGTCTCAGGGTGGGTTCAGAGGACAGAAGCCCCAGTCCTGTGGGGTTTGTGGGTTCAGAGCACACAGGAACCCCAGGCACTGTTGGGTTTGTGGGTTCAGAGCACACAGGAACCCCAGCCCTGTTGGGTTTGTGGGTTCAGAGGACAGAAGCCCCAGCCCTGTTGGGTTTGTGGGTTCAGAGGACAGAAGCCCCAGCCCTGTGGGGTTTGTGGGTTCAGAGCACACAGGAACCCCAGGACTGTTGGGTTTGTGGGTTCAGAGCACACAGGAACCTCAGGCACTGTTGGGTTTGTGGGTTCAGAGGACAGAAGCCCCAGCCCTGTTGGGTTTGTGGGTTCAGAGCACACGGGAACCCCAGCACGGTGTGGTTTGAGCCCCCCAGGACCCACCTGGCCGCGCAGGAAGAAGTGGGGCAGGTGTTTCATGGCGTTGCCCCTCACACACGCCACGTTGCCGAAGCGGCCGGGCTGGGCCGCCCGCAGCGCCCGGATCCTGGCGCGGGTGAACGCGGCCACCTTGGCCCGGAGCTCCAAACCCAGCGCCAGGGAGCGGGGAAAGAGCTCCGAGAGAGCCACTGGGGGCGGGAGAGAGAGAGAAAAACACGGTGTGAGAGAGAGAGAAACACGGTGTGAGAGAGAGAAACACGGTGTGAGAGAGAGAAACACGGTGTGAGAGAGAGAAAAACATGGTGTGAGAGAGAGAGAAACACGGTGTGAGAGAGAGAGAAACACGGTGTGAGAGAGAGAAACACGGTGTGAGAGAGAGAGAAACACGGTGTGAGAGAGAGAGAAACACGGTGTGAGAGAGAGAAAAACATGGTGTGAGAGAGAGAAACACGGTGTTAGAGAGACAGAAACACGGTGTGAGAGAGAGAAAAACACAGTGTGAGAGAGAAAAACACAGTGTGAGAGAGAGAAACCCGGTGTGAGAGAGAGAGAAACACGGTGTGAGAGAGTGGGGAGACAGACAGACAGACAGACAGACAGACAGACAGCACCAGGAGGAAGAGAGAGACCAGGAGAGAGAGAGGGCCCCGGGAGAGCCCTTCCAGCACCTCCTGCCCCACCCGGCCCCTCCGTGCCCACCTCGCCCCCTCTGCCCCCCTCACCCGCAGCCCAACATGCCCCCCCCCCCCCATCAGCCCCGGATGCCCCCCAGGCTCACCCGGCAGCCCTCAGTGCCCATTCCCCAGCCCCTGGTGCCCACCCAGCAGCCCAACGTGCTCCCCTGGCAGCCTGCAGCACCCCCCGTGCCCACCCGCAGCCCCTCGGTGCCCTCAGGCTCACACCCACCCGGCCCGTGCTCACCCCTGTGCCCCCGTGCCCATCCACAGCCCTCCGTGCCCGCCATGCCCACCCCCCGTGCCTCTGTGCCCACCCAGCAGCCCCCCGGGCTCACCCTCAGACCGCCCCCGTGCCCACCCCCGGTGCCCCCTCACCCGTAATCCCCGTCCCTTCCCGGTGCCCGGGCTCACCCAGCAGCCCCCCAAACCCCCGTGCCCACCCCAAAGCCCCAGTGCCCACCCCAAACCCCCGTGCCCACCCGCAGCCCCTCGTGCCCACCCACAGTACCTCCCGGTGCCCGGGCTCACCGAGCAGCCCCCGGTGCCCCCCGTGCCCACCCCAGTGCCCCCCGGTGCCCACCGCAGCGCCCCCCGGGCTCACCGAGCAGCCCCCCGTAGCCGCACCCCACATCTGCGAACTCCACGCGGGCCGGGGGGGTCCCGGGAGGGGCCTCGGGAGGGAAAAAACTCGGGAACAGCGAGGCCCAGTCCATGTCCTGAGGGCGGGACGGGCTGCGGGCACCGGGGCACCGTCACTGCCGGGCACCGGGAGCGTGACTGCCCGGGAACCGGAGCGGGCACCGGGGCTGTCACTGCCCGGGAACCGGAGCGGGCACCGGGGCACCGTCACTGCCGGGCACCGGAGGCGACACAAGGGCGGGGGTGTGGAAGGAGGGGGATCCAGCCCGGCGCTCCCGGGGGCAGCCAGGTGACCGGCGGGGCCATCACGGGGGTCCCGGGCTGGAGGGTCCCGCCGCGGGCTCTGGGGCGGTCCCGGGACCCGGCGCGGGCGTTACCGGGGCAGGTTCCGGGGGGGTTCCCGGGGCTCCCCGCACTCACTAGCACAGGGTGTGGTCGGCCAGCGGGTTCGAGTGCGCGCGCTGCCGGTAGAAGCGTTTCTGTGGCGGCGCCGCCGCCTCCTCCTCCTGCTCCTCGGCCGCCGCCATGCCGGCACCGCGCGGCGCGTTACAGTGACGTCACGGAGCGGCGCGGGATTGTGACGTCACGTGCAACCCGTCTGAGGGGCGAGCCCGGGCTGGAGGTGACAGCGCCCCCTGGCGGCCCAGTACAACCAGTGCTCCCAGTATAACCAGTACAACCAGTACAACCCCAGTGCTCCCAGTATAACCAGTACAACCAGTACAACCCCAGTGCTCCCAGTATAACCAGTACAACCAGTGCTCCCAGTATAACCAGTATAACCAGTACAACCCCAGTGCTCCCAGTATAACCAGTACAACCAGTGCTCCCAGTATAACCAGTATAACCAGTACAACCCCAGTGCTCCCAGTATAACCAGTACAACCAGTACAACCCCAGTGCTCCCAGTATAACCAGTACAACCAGTGCTCCCAGTATAACCAGTACAACCAGTACCACCCCAGTGCTCCCAGTATAACCAGTACAACCCCAGTGCTCCCAGTACAACCAGTACAACCAGTACAACCCCAGTGCTCCCAGTATAACCAGTACAACCAGTACAACCCCAGTGCTCCCAGTATAACCAGTACAACCAGTGCTCCCAGTATAACCAGTACAACCAGTACAACCCCAGTGCTCCCAGTATAACCAGTACAACCAGTACAACCCCAGTGCTCCCAGTATAACCAGTACAACCAGTACAACCCCAGTGCTCCCAGTATAACCAGTACAACCAGTACAACCCCAGTGCTCCCAGTATAACCAGTACAACCCCAGTGCTCCCAGTATAACCAGTACAACCAGTACAACCCCAGTGCTCCCAGTATAACCAGTACAACCAGTACAACCCCAGTGCTCCCAGTATAACCAGTACAACCCCAGTGCTCCCAGTATAACCAGTACAACCAGTGCTCCCAGTATAACCAGTACAACCAGTACCACCCCAGTGCTCCCAGTATAACCAGTACAACCCCAGTGCTCCCAGTATAACCAGTACAACCAGTGCTCCCAGTATAACCAGTACAACCAGTACAACCCCAGTGCTCCCAGTATAACCAGTACAACCAGTGCTCCCAGTATAACCAGTATAACCAGTACAACCCCAGTGCTCCCAGTATAACCAGTACAACCAGTACAACCCCAGTGCTCCCAGTATAACCAGTACAACCAGTACAACCCCAGTGCTCCCAGTATAACCAGTACAACCAGTACAACCCCAGTGCTCCCAGTATAACCAGTACAACCAGTGCTCCCAGTATAACCAGTATAACCAGTACAACCCCAGTGCTCCCAGTATAACCAGTACAACAGTACAACCCCAGTGCTCCCAGTATAACCAGTACAACCAGTACAACCCCAGTGCTCCCAGTATAACCAGTACAACCAGTGCTCCCAGTATAACCAGTATAACCAGTACAACCCCAGTGCTCCCAGTATAACCAGTACAACAGTACAACCCCAGTGCTCCCAGTATAACCAGTACAACAGTACAACCCCAGTGCTCCCAGTATAACCAGTACAACCAGTACAACCCCAGTGCTCCCAGTATAACCAGTACAACCCCAGTGCTCCCAGTATAACCAGTACAACCAGTACAACCCCAGTGCTCCCAGTATAACCAGTACAACCAGTACAACCCCAGTGCTCCCAGTATAACCAGTACAACCCCAGTGCTCCCAGTATAACCAGTACAACCAGTACAACCCCAGTGCTCCCAGTATAACCAGTACAACCAGTGCTCCCAGTATAACCAGTACAACCAGTACAACCCCAGTGCTCCCAGTATAACCAGTACAACCCCAGTGCTCCCAGTATAACCAGTACAACCCCAGTGCTCCCAGTATAACCAGTACAACCAGTACAACCCCAGTGCTCCCAGTATAACCAGTACAACCAGTGCTCCCAGTATAACCAGTACAACCAGTACAACCCCAGTGCCCCCCAGTGTTCCCAGTACAACCAGTGCTCCCAGTATAACCAGTACAACCCCAGTGCCCCCCAGTGTTCCCAGTACGACCAGTGCTCCCCCAGTGCTTCCAGTGCCCCCCCAGTGCCCTCCCAGTGCTCCCAGTGCCCCTAGACGCCCACACTGCCCCTCCAGTGCTCCCAGTCCTCCCGTTGCTCTCAGTGTCCCCACAGTGCTCCCAGTACAACCAGTGTTCCCAGTGCCCCCCCAGTGCTCACACTGCCTCTCCCCAGTGCTCCCAGTGCCCCCAGTAATGCCCACTGCCCCCCAGTACCCCCAGTGCTCCCAGCGCCCTCCCCAGTTCCCCCAGTGCCCCTCCCCAGTGCTCCCAGTGCTTCCAGCGCCCCGTGGTGCCCCCCAGCATCACCCCAGTCCCTCCAGCTCCCCCAGTCCCCCCAGTGCTCCCAGTTCCCCCCAGTCCCCCCTCGCTCCTCGGGCCCTTCCCGCTCGGGCCGTTTGGGGAATTGGGCTGCGGCCAGACCGGGGGCGAGTTCTGGGAACCCCCGGGGGTGGGAGTGTGTGGGGGGGGGGGGGTTGAGCAATGTGGGGCCGGAGCCGCCCGGCCCTTCCCGGCCGCTCCCTTCCCCTTCCGTCCCTTCCCGTCCAGGCCGGTCCTCCCGGGGCTGCCCGGAACGGCTCCGGGCGGGGGTCCCGGGCGGGGGCACGGGGGGATACAGGGACCGACCCCTCCTCCAGCGCTGGGACCCCCCCCGGCTCCCTGTGATCCCTTCCCGTCCCTGTGACTCCCCTGTCCCTGTGACCCCCCCGATCGCTGTGACCACCCCCCCCCTTCCCTGTGACCCTCCCCTGTCCCTGTGACACCCCCCAGGTCCCTGTGACCCCCCTGGTTTCTGTGACCCCCCCCCCCCCCGAACGCTGTCACCCCCCCGGTCCCTGTATTGGCCCCCCGGTCCCTGTGACCCCCCGGGTCCTTGTGATCCCCCCCGGGTCGCTCTGGCCCTCCCCCAGGTCCCTGTGCCCCCCCCCCCCCGGGTCGTTGTGACCCCCCTGTCCCTATGACCCTCCCCCCGGTCCCTGTGACCCCCCGGGTCCTTGTGATCCCCCCCGGTCCCTGTGACCCCCCCCGGGTCACTCTGACCCTCCCCCCTGTCCCTATGACCCTCCCCCCGGGTCCCTGTGCCCCCCCCCCCGGGTCCTTGTGATCCCCCCAGGTCCCTGTGCCCCCCCCCGGGTCGCTGTGACCCCCCTGTCCCTATGACCCTCCCCCCGGTCCCTGTGCCCCCCCCGGGTCGCTGTGACCCCCCTGTCCCTATGACCCTCCCCCCGGTCCCTGTGCCCCCCCGGGTCACTCTGACCCTCCCCCAGGTCCCTGTGACCCCCCGGGTCCTTGTGATCCCCCCCGGTCCCTGTGCCCCCCCCCCGGGTCACTCTGACCCTCCCCCCGGTCCCTGTGCCCCCCCCCGGGTCGCTCTGCCCCAGCGCCGCCCCCCCGGTGTCCCCCGTGCCACATTAACCCGGTGACGCAGGCGGTGACGCGGCTGCGCGGGGGGTCCCGGGGGGTCCCGGGGGGACACGGAGGGGTCGGGCGGGTTGTTCATTACCCCGGGGTCACCCCCTGTGAGAGTCGGTCCGAAATATCCCTCGTCTGCCTCACGACCGGCACTGGGGAGACCACCGAGGAAACGAGACCCCCCCGGCTGATGGTCCTGTAGGGGAAAGCCATGTGCCCGAAACGAGACCCCCCCGGCTGATGGTCCTGAAGGGGAAAGCCATGTGCCCGACACCGGAGAGCGCAGGGCCCAGCTGTTGTTTTCACAGGTGCGTTCGCTGTGCGCTACACCGAGCCCAAAGAGGGAGCACAGGGCCCTGTTTGTAGCAACAGCCTCGGGAGCTGCCCCCTGTTATGAACAAAATTTCGGTTAATATTTTTTTTGTGAGAAAAGATTACAAAAAGGCAGCCAGATCACTGTCGCTGCCGAAGTTCTGCGTGTTTTGTTATTGTAATCACGGGTCGTTGTCGTTGATTGTTGTTTTTGTATTAGTAAAAGCCCTGGCTGGGGCGAGTTAATGGCCCTTCTCCTGAGACTGTAACGGGTGGGGACCTTTCCGAGGCTAAGTTGTACCTTTCTCATAGTGAAGACACCTGAGAAGGTGGGGGGGGGGGGGTATGCAAGTGACTCCAAGACCACAATGCAGCATGGGTTCCCCACTGCACGGAGAAAACCCCAAAAACAACGAGCCAAATAAGAGTTGAGAGACTGGAGTGATGTCTGGATGTGAGGAGCAGGGCGCTGGGCCTGCAGAGATGCGGGAAACCTTCGTCGTTCCTCACCCTGTTCTCGAGATCCCCCGGGCCAGGACTGGGAGGTCTGGAGAGCCGGACCGAGCTAAACATCTGACGGGGACATCCCTAAAGGCTCCCACGAGGACCGAATTCCCCTAGCTCTGCCCCTGGTGGACAGAGCTGTGCATATCCTCCTCCTCTGAGTCGCCCTGGGAGACGACGGGACGCTGCAGACCCGCCGAGCCGCCCAATCCTGAGCTGATCACTTTTAATAAAGGCATTAAAAAGGAGAAGAAGTCTCCTGGCCCTTGTTTATTTCGCCCCCTCTGGGCCTGGCTGGGCTTCTCCTGGTCATGGTGTTCGCAGGGGGTCTTTGGATGAGGGAGGAGACAAGGATTTGACTCCGTATTTCAGAAGGCTTGATTTGTTATTTTATTATATTTTTATTTGTTATTTTATATGTTACATTAAAGCTGTACTAAAGGAATAGAAGAAAAGGTTTCATCTCAGAGGGCTAGCTAAGGATAGAATAGAAAGGAAAGAATGATAACAAAGGTTTGTGGCTCAGACACTGTGTCCAAGCCAGCTGACTGTGACTGGCCATTAATTCTAAATACCCACATGAGACTGATCACAAATGCACCTGTTGCATTCCACAGCAGCAGATAATCAATGTTTACATTTTGTTCCTGAGGCCTCTCAGCTTCTCAGGAGGAAAAAAATATTAAGGGAAGATTTCTCATAAAAAGATGTCTGTGACATTCCTGAGTTTCAGGTGGTCTCCCACAGAAGACCCTCACCTGTTTTACAACCTCCGGGACAGACAGACTGAGATGTAAGGAGCCTCTCCATCAAGGACTGAGATATGGAACCCCCGTGTGAAAAGGCCCCTCTGCTCCTTCCAGGGACTGGCACTGACACCCCCACCCTGGGGAGGTGTGTGGGGGACCAAAGCTGACCGAAGCGAGATGTTTGCCTGCAGGTTGTTGTAAGAGTCTGTCTGAATTTTCCCTCATCTGCCTCACGATCGTCATTTGGGGACCACTGGAGAGAAGACCCCTCTGTCTAGAATCTCTGGCTCTGAAGGAGAAAGTCACACATGCCAAAGGCCGTGAGACCTGAAAGCTCAGTGTTAAGTTACTGTTTTCACAGCTGTTGTTTGCTGTATGCTGCACTGAGCCCAGTGAGAAGAAGGGGGCACCGTGCCCTTTTTGCAACAACAGCCTTGGGAGCTGTCCCAGCTCTCGGCCTGGCTGGACTTCTCCTGAATTTCAGGTGGTCTCCCACAGAAGATCCTCACCTGTTTTACAACCACCGTGACAGACAGACTGGGATGTAAGGAGCCTCCCCATCAAGGACTGAGACATTAAAAGGCCCCTCTGCTCCTTCCAAGGGCTGGGACTGACCCCCCCACCCCGGGGAGGTGTGTGGGGGAGGCAAGCTGACCGAAGCGAGATGTTTGCCTGCAGGTTGTGACCACAAAAACAACGGCTCTCACTTACTGCTGAGAACATGGACTACCTGTTACATCTGTTCCTTATTGCATCTGTTTCCTCCCCCTCACGATTTCCAATAGAGTTATCATAATAAAAACCTCACAATTTCCAATAGAGTTATCATAATAAAAACCTCTGAGTTAGGCGGAGATTTTGAGATCTCCCTGAGGGAACGGGCAGATCCTCGGCTGGATTGGACCAAAGGACTTCGTCTTTACGTTTGGTAGCTATATCCCCCCGCCTCTCTCTTTTTTCTTTTTCTTTCTCTATCTTTTTCTCTCCCTTAACCCCTCTATCGCACTTTGCTGTGGTCATTCAATAAAGCTGCATCTGTTTTGATTATCATTGCAAACCCCCTTGTACCATGTCAGTTCTTTTTGCACTCAGATCAATCCACGAAGCGTCACGAACCCCGTTCGTAAGGACAGAACACGACAGCCCCACCCCCCGGTCACCGAGAGCTCAGGGAGCCCGGCTCAGATGGCACCGGGGACGAGTGTGTGACATTCTGCACGATGGCACCGGGGATGAGTCCGTGACACCTGCACGGTGACACTGGGGACGAGTCCGTGACACCTGCACGGTGACACCGGGACGGGTCTGTGACACCTGCACGGTGACACCGGGACGGGTCTGTGACACCCCTGTCAGTGGCACCAGGGATGGGACTGTGAGACCCGCCCGGTGGCGCTGAGGACGGGTGTGTGACACCCACGTGGTGGCACTGGGGACGGGTCCGTGACACCTGCACGGTAGCACCAGGGACGGGATTGTGACACCCCTGTCAGTGGCGCTGGGGATGGGTCCGTGACACCCGCCCGGTGGCACCGAGGGAGGGTATGTGACATCTGCACAGTGGCTTCCGGGACGGGTCCGTGCCACCCCTGCCGGTGGCACCGGGGATGTATCCGTGACACCTGCTCGGTGGCACTGGGGACGGGTCCATGACACCCCTGCCAGTGGCACCGGGAACGGGTCTGTGACACCCGTTTGGTGGCACCGGGGACACGTCCGTGACACCTGCATGGTGACACCGGGACGGGTCTGTGACACTCCTGTCAGTGGCACCAGGGACGGGACTGTGAGACCCGCCCGGTGGCACTGGGGACGGCTGTGTGACATTCCGCACGGTGGCACCGGGGATGGGACTGTGACACCCGAGCGGTGACATCGGGGGCGGGTACGTGACACCTGCACGGTGGCACCAGGGACAGAACTGTGACACTCCGCACGGTGGCACCGGGGACGGGTGTGTGACACTCGCACAATGGTGCTGGGGACAGGACTGTGACACCCGTGCGGTGGCACCGGGGCCGGGTGTGTGACACTCGCACAATGGTGCTGGGGACAGGACTGTGACACCCGTGCGGTGGCACCGGGGGACACCGAACCCACCCCGGGGCCGCGGGCGGCGGGACGGAGCGCGCTCCGTGGGCGGAGCCCTAGCACCCGCTGAGGGGCGTGGCTTAATTGGATCGACCAATCAGATTCGGGGGCTCGACCCGGCCCCGCCCCTTTCTACGATGGCGGCGCCCGGGTGCCACGTGGGGACCGGGGGGGGGCGGGAGGGGGAGGAAGAGAACGAGGAAGAGGAAGAGGAAGAGGAAGAGGAAGAGGAAGAGGAAGAGGAAGAGGAAGAGGAAGAGGCACTGCGGGCCGTGTTCCCCCGGGACCCCGAGCTCTTCGCCGAGACCTTCCCGGAGCGGCGCCGGTTCCGGCTGTGCGGGCGCGTCCTGCACATCGCGGAGCACCACGGGCCGCGGCTCGGGCTCGCCGGGGCCGTCTGGGAGGCGGTGAGCGGCACCGGGGGCGCGGGGCACATCCCGGGGCTGTGGGTGACATCCCGGGGGACAGCGGGTGATGGGAAAGCCGGGGGAGGCCGAGGGTACGGGGATGTCGGGGACACCGGGAGCGGGGAGGTGACATCCCGGGCGTACCGGGAGTGGGATCCCGGAGGGGACACACGCGACATGCCAGGGGTGGCAGGAGGGATGGGCAATGGGGGACCCCGAGAGGACAGGGGTACCGGGGGGTGACATCGCGGTGGGCACCGGCAGCGATGAGTGATTGGGGAGGGGCTACCGAGTCATGGGGGGAACGGGGAACACCGGAGGGGGCACCGAGAACGGGCACCCTGACCGGGGGTGAGGGGTCCTGGGCATCCCGGACCGTGGTGGCCACTCCGGGGGGCACCGGGTGGCCGTGGGAGGACCGGGGGGACCCTGGGGGCACAAGAAGCAGCGCTGGGGGGGCTCTGGGGGTCTCCCATGGGCTGGGTCCCCCCAGTGTCCCCTCTGTGTCCCCCAGGCCCTGTCCCTGTGCCGGTTCCTGGGCGAGCAGAACCTGGAGCTGGCGGGGCGGCGGGTGCTGGAGCTGGGCGCCGGTACCGGCATCGTGGGCATCTTCGCTGCCATGCTGGGTACGGGGGGCACCGTGGGTGGGGGGGGCTACCTGGGGAAAGGGTGGGGATACCTGTGGGGGGCACCTGGGGTGGGGGGGGAATCCCAGTTCTCCCGCCCAGTACAGAACTGGAAACTGGTGTGAGCAACCCTGGAGTTTATTGGGATCTGGGGGGGCCACAGGTGGTTACCCCCCCCCCCCCCCCCCCGCTTTGGGCTTGGGGTTTATTGGGGTCGGGGAGGGTTTGGGGAGATCCAGTGGGGGTGTTTGGGGTGTTTCTCACTCTGCCTCGCGGATTTTTGGGATGTGGGGGGGTTTTGGGGTGGGGGTTCCGAGGGTTTTTTCCTCACTGTGGCTCAGGGGGTTTTGGGATGGCGTTCCAAGGGGGTGTTCCTCACTCTGCCTCAGGGGTTTTACCGTGATTTTGGGGTGGGGGTCCCAGGGCTGACCCACCCACTCGCCCACTGTTAACCGTGCTCTGGGGGGTTACCGGGGGTCCGTGCCCCGCTGACGGCCGCGCTGCCCCGCAGGGGCCGAGGTGACGCTCACGGACCGGCCGCCGGCGCTGCCGCAGCTCCGGGAGAACGCGCGGCTCAACTTCCCGGGGAGCGCGGCGGGGCCGCGGGTGCGGGCGCTGCGCTGGGGCCGCGACCAGCGCCGCTTCCCGCCCAAGTTCCACCTCATCCTGGGCTCCGACATCGTGTACGACCCCCGCTCCTTCGCCCCGCTGCTGAGCACCCTCCGGCACCTGCTGGTGCCGCCGGCCCAGGCGCTGCTCAGCGCCCGCCTGCGCGGCGGCGAGGCCGGGGCCGCCCGCTTCTTCCGGCAGCTGCTGCCGCCCTTCTTCGGGGTGCGGCTGCTGCGGCGGGAGCCCGAGCGGGACATCGAGATCTACGCGGTCACCCCGCGGGACGGAGCCCCTTTGGAGCAGGACAGGCCCGGGCTGGGCTCTCTGACCCCGCGGGACGGAGCCCCTTTGGAGCAGGACAGGCCCGGGCTGGGGTCCCTCACACCGCGGGACAGAGCCCCGGAGCGGGGCGGACCCGGGCTGGGCTCTCTGACCCCGCGGGACGGAGCCCCGGAGCGGGACAGGCCCGGGCTGGGCTCTCTGACCCCGCGGGACGGAGCCCCGGAGCGGGACAGGCCCGGGCTGGGGTCTCTCACTGGGGATTAAATGGTGCCGAGGGTCGCAGTTCAGGCGCTGTGTGTGATTTGGGGGGGCTGGAGGGGGTTTGGGGAAGGGGACAGCCTGGAGGGGGTCTGTGAGGGTCAGGTGGGGTTTGAGAGTCGGGGGGGTCTTTGAGAATCGGGGGTTCTGTGAGGGTGGGAGGAATCTGTGAGGGTCGGGGGTCTGTGAGGGCCCGGGGGGCTTTGTGAGGCTGGGGGCTCTATGAGAGTGGGAGGGGGGGTTGTGAGGACCAGGGAGGGTCTGAGAGGGTCTATGAGGTGGGGGGGGAAGGTCTGTGAGGGTCTGGGCTCTGTGAGGGCTGGGGGTCTCTTGGGTGCGGGGTGGATCTGTGAAAGTCTGGGGTCTCTGACGGTCTGGGGACTGTAAGGGTCTGGGGTCTCTGAGGGTCCCGGGGGTTCTGTGAGGGCTAGGGGGGTCGGGGGTCTCTCGGGTTCAGGGGGCTCTGTGAGGGTCAGGAGTCCATTAGGGCGGGAGGGGGATCTGTGAGGGTCAGAGTGTTTTTGAGGCTGGGGAGGTCTGTGAGCGCCACGGGAGGTCTGTGAGGGTCGGGGGTCTCTGAGGCTGGAGGGGGGCCCATGAGGGTCTGGGAGCTTTGTGAGGGCCGAGGGTCTCTCGGGTGCGGGGAGGGTCTCTCAGGGTCTGTGGTCTGTGAGGGTCTGGGGTCTGTGAGGCTGTGGGGGGTTTGTGAGAGTCTGGGGTCTCAGGTCCAGGGGTCTCTCGGGTGCGGGGAGGGTCTCTCAGGGTCTGTGGTCTGTGAGGGTCTGGGGTCTGTGAGGCTGTGGGGGGTTTGTGAGGGTCTGGGGTCTCAGGTCCGGGGCTCTCTCGGGTGCGGGGGGGTTCGGGCCGGGCGTTTCGAGCCCCTCCTCTTCCCCCTCAGCCAATCCCGCGCCTCCGTGGCGCCCGCGTGACGTCACACGCACGCGCGCGCAGCCAATCGCGGCCCCGCTCCCCGATCCTTCACCGGGCCGTGACGTCACGCGGCGCGCCGCGGGCAGGCCGGGATGCAGCGCGCGGCGCTGGGCGCGCTCGGGGCGGCGGCGCGGGTGAGACCGGGACCACCGGGAAACCGGAACCCCAGAACCCCAGCCCCGGGACCACCGGGAAACCGGAACCCCCAGAACCCCAGCCCCGGGACCACCGGGAAACCGGAACCCCAGAACCCCAGCCCCGGGACCACCGGGAAACCGGGACCCCGGAACCCCAGCCCCGGGACCACCGGGAAACCGGAACCCCAGAACCCCAGCCCCGGGACCACCGGGAAACCGGAACCCCGGAACCCCAGCCCCGGGACCACCGGGAACCCCCAGCCCTGGGACCGTCCCAGCCCCGTGACCTCACAACTCCGAGACCCCTGGGACCCCCGAGCCCCGGGACCACCGGGAATCCGAGCCCTGGGACCCCCAGAACCCCAGCCCCGGACCACCGGGAACCCCGTGATCCCCTAGCCCCGGGACCACCGGGACCCCCCAGCCCTGTGATCCCCAGTACCGGGACTACCGGGAACCCTGGGACCCCACGGCTCCGGGACACCCGTGACCCCCGAGATCTCCGGGACCCCCAACCTCGGGTCCCCCCATTCCCGTGACCCCCGGCTATCTTCGGGCGCCCCCCGCCCCCACTCTGCGCTTTCCCCCGCCTCCGGTACCCCCCGTGCCCCTCATACCGGCCCTCCCGCGCCCCTCGGGCCCCCCGAGGCCCGTCCGTGACCCCCCGTGTCCCGCAGGCCGCCCCGTGCCGCTGGCTGAGCGCGGCCCCGCCGGCGCTGCGGGAGCTGCGGGAGCTGCGGGCGCGCACCGGGCAGCCCGTGCTGCGCTGCCGGGAGGCGCTGGAGCGGGCGGGGGGCGACCTGCGGCAGGTGCGGAAACGGGGGGGAACGGGAGGGGGCGGCACCGGGGGGGACACAGAAACCGGGAGGAGAACGGGGACCTGGGGAGCTGGGGGGGGCGGATGAGTGGGGGGGACTCTGGGGGTCGCAGGGGGGCTCTGGGGGAGGGGGACTTTGGGGCAGGGGGTATTTGGGGCAGGGGGGTTCTGGAGCAAGGGGTCTTTGGGGGAGGGGGTATTTGGGGCAGGGGGGTTCTGGGGCATGGGGGCTTTGGGCAGGGGGGCTTTGGGGCAGGGGGTATGTGGGCAGGGGGGTTCTGGGGCATGGGGGCTTTGGGGGAGGGGGACTTTGGGGCAGGGGGTATTTGGGGCAGGGGGGTTCTGGAGCAAGGGGTCTTTGGGGGAGGGGGTATTTGGGGCAGGGGGTATTTGGGACAGGAGGTCTTAGGGGCAGGGGGGCTCTGGGACAAGGGGGCTTTGGGGCAGGGGGGCTTTGGGCAGGGGGGCTTTGGGGCAGGGGGTATTTGGGGCAGGGGGGTTCTGGGGCAAGGGGGCTTTGGGGGAGGGGGGCTTTGGGCAGGGGGTATTTGGGGCAGGGGGTGCCTGAGGCAGGGGGGCTCTGGGACAGGGGGGCTTTGGGGAAGGGGTCCTTGGGACAGGGGGGCTCTGGGAGCAGGGGGTCTTTGGGGCAGAGGGGCTTTGGGACGGGGGTGGTATTTGGCATGGGGGATATTTGGGCAGGGGGTCCTTGGGACAAGAGGGTCGATGGGGCAGGGGGTCCTTGGGACAGGGGGGCTTTGGGAGCGGGGGTCCCTGGGGCAGGGGGGCTTTGGGGAAGGTGGTCTTTGGGACAGGCTTGGGGCAGAGGCTGTTTGGGACAGGGGGGCTTTGAGAAGGGGATCCCTGGGGCAGGGGGTCTGTGAGACAGGGGGCTCTGGGGCAAGGGGGCTTTGGGGGAGGGGGGCTTTGGGCAGGGGGTATTTGGGGCAGGGGGGCTTTGACAAGGGGTTCCCTGGGGCAGGGGGTTTTTGGGGCAGGGGTGCACTGGGAGAGGGGGTCCTTGGGCAGGGGGTATTTGGGATGGGGGGTATTTGGAACAGGGGGTGTTTGGGCAGGGGGGCTCTGGGACAGGGGGGCTTTGGGGGCACCAGGACCAGAGCAGGCCCAGCCCTGGGGGGGGTGGGAGGGCAGTGGGGTTGGGTCTGGTCTGTGCCCCCCCTGCCCGTGTCCCCCTCAGGCTGAGGGGTGGGGATGGGGACACTGGGGTGACCCTGGCAGCGCTGGGGACACTGGGGTGACCCTGTCAGTACTGAGGTGACCCTGTTAGTGACAGAGACAGTGGGGTGACCCTGTCACTGCTGGGGACACTGGGATGGCCCTGTCAATGCTGGGGGACATTGCGGTGGCCCTGTCAGTTCTGGGCTGACCTTGGCAGTGACAGGGACACTGGGGTGACCCTGTCAGTGCTGGGGACATTGGAGTGACTCTGTCGGTGCTGGGGACACTGGGGTGACCCTGGCAGTACTGGGATGGCCCTGTCAGTGCTGGGGACACTGGGGTGACCCTGGCAGTGCTGGGGACATTGGAGTGACTCTGTCAGTGCTGGGGGACACTGGGGTGACCCTGTCAGTGCTGGGGACATTGGAGTGACTCTGTCAGTGCTGGGGGACACTGGGGTGACCCTGGCAGTGCTGAGCTGACCCTGTCAGTGCTGGGGTGACCCTGTCAGTGCCAGGGACCCTGAGGTGACCCTGTGCCCCCGTGTCCCCAGGCCGAGGCCTGGCTGGAGGCCGAGTCGCGCCGCCGGGGCTGGGCCAGGGCCGCTGCCCCCGGGGCTGCCCGGGCCCGGCAGGGGCTCGTGGGGGTCCTGAGCGAGGGCTCGGCCGCCGTCATGGTGGAGGTGAGTGAGGGGGGGGCTGGGGGTCCCCGTGTCCCTTCCGGGGGTCTCAGTGTCCCCAGGGTCACCGTGTCCCTCCCCCCCAGGTGAACTGTGAGACGGATTTCGTGGCGCGGACCCCCGACTTCCAGCAGCTGGTGGAGATGGCGGCCAGGGGGGTCCTGGGGCACTGCCAGGGGGCCTCGGGCACCAAGGTGGGCTGTGAGGGGGGCACTGGGCTGCCAGGGGGCCATTGGGGTGCCAGGGGGGGCATTGGGCTGCCAGGGAGTTTGGGGGTGTCGAGGGTCTTGGGGGAGTTGGGCTGGCACAGACGGTGTTGGGTTCTTGGGGGGTGCCAGGGGGTTTAGGGGAGGTTTTGGGGGTGTTGGGGCAGGGTTTGGGGGTCCCAGGGGGTGTTGGGAAGGGTTTGGGGGTACCAGGGGTGTTTGGGTAGGGTTTGGGTGTCCCAGGGGGTTTTGGGGCAGGGTTTGGGGTGGCAGGGGTGTTAGCGGAGGGTTTGGGGGTGCCAGGGGTGTTTGGGCAGGGTTTGGGGATGTTGGGGCAAGGTTTGGGGGTTCCAGGGGGGTTGGGGCAGAGTTTGGGGGTTTTGGGGGTGCTGGGCAGGGTTTGGAGGTGCCAGGGAATGTTGGGCAGGGTTTGGGGGTGCCAGGGCTCTTGGGGCAGGGTTTGGGGATGTTTGGGCAGTGTTTGGGGGTGCCAGGGTTGCTGGGCAGGGTTTGAGGGTGCCAGGGGGGTTGGGGCAGAGTTTGGGGGTGTTGGGGGATGTTTTGGGGGTGCTGGGCAGGGTTTGGGGGTGCCAGGGCTGTTGGGGTGCCCCTCTGACCCCTCTCCCCAGCTCCTGCTGCCAGAGGAGGAGCTGGCCCAGGTGCGGGCAGCGGACGGGGGGGAGCTGCTGAGCGAGCACCTGGCACTGGCCATGGGTGAGTGCCCATCCCAGTGTGCCCAGTGTGCCCAGTACATCCCAGTGTGCCCAGTGCCCCTCCCAGTACATCCCAGTGCCCCTCCCAGTACATCCCAGTGCCCCCAGTGCCCTTTCTATGCAATCCCAGTTTTCCTCCTTGTCCTTTTATGTCCCAAGTCTGCTGAACCCCAACCCCCCGTGATGCCAGATAACCCCCCCAGTGCCCCTCCCCAGTGCCCCCAGTGCCCCTCCCCAGTGCCCCCAGTGCCCCCACACCCTGACACTCCCAGTGTCCCCTGAGCCTGGCAGTCCCAATGCCCTTCCCCAGTGTTGCCAATGCCCTCCCCAGTTTCCCCAGTGCCCCCAATGCTCCCAGTGCTCCTCACCAGTGTGCCCAGTGCCCCCAGTGCCCCCCAGTGTCCCCAATGCTCCCAGTGTCCCCAATGCCCCTCCGCAGTGCCCCCAGTTCCCCCAGAACCTGACACTCCCAGTGCCCCCAGTGCCCCTCCCCAGTGCCCCCAGCCCGTGCCAGCCCCTCTCTGTGCAGGGCACACCCTGGGCTGGGCTCTGGCTGCTCCAGGACCCTTTTTGGGGGGTTCTGCTCTCTCTCCATGCCCTCTCCCCCCATTTTTGGGGGTGCTGACATTTCCCCCCCCTCTGTCCCCCCCAGGCCGCCTGGGCGAGCGCCTGGCACTGCGCCGGGCCGGCTGGCTCCGTGCCCCCCCCGGCGGTTTCGTTGCCACCTACGCCCACGGCTGGGTGCCCGCCGGGCCCGCCGTGGCCATGGGCACCTACGGGGCGCTGGTGGCGTGCGGGGGGCCGGGCCCGGGGCCCCCCCCGGCCGAGCTGCGGGAGTTGGGGCGCAGGGTGGCGCAGCACGTGGTGGGCATGGCGCCCACCGCCCTGGGCACCCCCGAGGACGAGCTGGGGGGGGGACAGCGAGACGCGGCTGCTGGCACAGGGGGCACTGATGGAGCCGGGCGTGCCCCTGGGGCGGTACCTGCGCGACCGGGGCGGCCTCCGGGTGTGCGACTTCCTGCGCTTCCAGTGCGGGGAGGAGCCCCCCCAGGAGCCCCCCCGGGCTGAGGGGGGCGGCTGAACCCCCTGGGTTCACACACGGACCCCCCCTTGTGCCCCCCATGCCAGGCTGGGGCAGCGAGAGCCCCCCCCAGTGTGGGGTGAGGCTGAATAAAGGTGCGGAATCCAGGCCGGGTGTTTTGTGGGGGCTCCCGCTCCCCAACCCCCCCCTGCACCCCCAAACCCCTCCTGCCCCCCCGAGCTCCCCCAGGGACCCCCCCCCTGCAGGGTTTGAATGGCAAATCCACATTTGGGGCTCAGACCCCAAAGAGCCCAACCCCAATATGGGGGCAGCAATGGGGGGGGCACAGCTGGGGGGGCACCCCCATCCCATCCTGAGACCCCCGTTGTGTCCCTGACACCCCCATTGTGTCCCTGACACCCCCATCCCATCCTGAGACCCCCGTTGTGTCCCTGACACCCCCATCCCATCCCTGACACCCCCATTGTGTCCCTGACACCCCCATTGTGTCCCTGACACCCCCATCCCATCCCTGACACCCCCATTGTGTCCCTGACACCCCCATCCCATCCCTGACACCCCCATCCCATCCCTGACACCCCCATTGTGTCCCTGACACCCCCATCCCATCCTGAGACCCCCATTGTGTCCCTGACACCCCCATCCCATCCCTGACACCCCCAGGGTGGGTTTGGGGGGTCCCAAGGGACAGAGGGGTGTGACAGAGAGGGGAGAGGGACAGGGGACAGGTGAGGACAACGGGATGGGTGGGACAGGTAGGGGGGCAGTTGGGGACATGGGGCAGGTGGGGGGACAGGTGGGAGAAAAGGGGGACAGGTGAGGACAAGGGAACAGGGAGGACGGGAGCAGGTGGGGACAGGAGGACAGGTGGGGACAGGAGGACATGTGGGGGGACAGGGGGATGGGGTGGGACATGGGGCAGGTGGGGGAAAAGGGGGACAGGTGGGGGGGGGGGGCAGGTGGGGACAGAGGATGCCCCAGTGGGGACATGGGGCAGGTGAGGACAGGGGGGACGGGGGGGACAGGTGGGGACAGGGGGACAAGTGGGACATGGGGCAGGTGGGGACAGGGGCAGGTGGGGACAGGGGGACAGGGGGGGACAGGGGACAGGTGGGACATGGGGCAGGGGGGGACAGGTGGGGGGACCGGGATAGGAGGACGAAGGAACAGGTGAGACATGGGGCAGGTGGGGACAGGGGCAGGTGGGGACAGGGACAGGTGTCTGGGGGGGGATCAGGGGGGTGGCAGCAGTTGGGGTGACGAAGCCGAGCGCCGACCCCCCCCAGAGACACCGGGGGCAGCCGCTCCGGTCCCCCCGCTCCGTGACGTCACCGGCCGCCTCCCGGGACAAGTAACCGGGAACAGGCCGGGCTGGAACAGCCTATCCTGGATTACTTGAACCGGGCCGCGGCCGCCGCACCCCCCGGCACCGTCCCCGGCCGCTCCCGCCGGCACCGCCGCGCTCTCCCCGTCCCCGCTCCGCTCCGTTCCCCCGGCAGCGCCTCCGGGAGCGGCGGGAGCGGCGGAGGCGTCCCGGGGGGGGCATCAACAGGAGGGTGACAGCGACCGGGGGGGGGACACGGGGCTGACCCCACCCCCCTCCCCCCATCCCCCCCAATCCCGGGGTCAGCCCCGCCCCTCCCCCCCCCCCCCCCGGTACCTGCCGCTCCCGCCGCGTCCCGTGGGGGGGGAGGGGCGGGGGGGGCGGGGGCGCGCGCCCACCGGAGCGCGCGGGGCCGCGGCGGTTTCCAGGCGCCCCCGGGGCGGGGCCGGGGCCGCCGCTGTGGGACGGGCGCGGAGAGGGGGCGGGGCTAGGGGGGACTTGAAACGGGCGGAGGGCGCGGATTGGATGAGCGGGGAAAGGGGCGGGGCGCGGTTGTGTTTACTTCGCGCGGAGCTCCGTGAGGGGAGGGGCAGGGGAAGCCACGCCCCTTACACCGAAATGGGCGGGGCTTCGACAAACCACGTGTTTGTGAGTGGGCGGGGCTCTCAGCCGCTTTTCGCGCTCAGTGTTGTGAAATTAATTTGGTTAAATTAGAAAAATAATCCCTTTTCCCGCAGGATTTATGAGCAGGAACCCCAAATTCCTCCCGTTTCCACCCCAAATTCCTTATTTTTCATTCCATTTTCACCTAATTCACCTTAAATTCCAAACCTTAACCCCAAATTCCTACTTTTTTATCACAGCTCCACCTAATTCACCCCTAATTCCTAACCCAGATTCCTTCTTTTTCATCTCATTTTCACCTAATTCACCCTTAATTCCTAACCCTAACCAAAATGTCTTCTTTTTTAATTGTGTTTCCACCTATTTCACCTCAATTTCCTAACCCTAACCCAAATTTCTTCCTTTCCAACCACAATTTCTTCTTTTTTAATCCCATTTCCACCTGATTCACCTCAAATTCCAAACCCTAACCCAAATTTCTTACTTTTTAATTGTTTCCACCTATTTCACCTCAATTTCTAACCCAAATTTCTTATTTTTTATCACATTTCCACCTAAATCACCCCAAATTTCTTCTTTTTCATCCCATTTCCACCTATTTCACCTCAAATTCCAAACCCTAACCCAAATTTCTCCCGTTTCCACCCACAATTCCTTCTTTTTTCACCCCATTTCCACCTAATTCACCTCAAATACCACCCACTTCCAAATCCCTTTGGTTTCCCCAAAATTCCCATTTCCCCCCGAATAAATCCCGCCTATTTCACCTCAAAACTCCTCATCTTGCACGCCAATTTCCTCTTTCTTCACCCAAATTCCTCCGGTTTTCCCTTTTCCACATAGGTTGTTTTTTTTTTCTTGGGTTTTGGGGTTATTTAAAAGGAAAATCTGTAGGAAAAAAGAGGAATCCCCGCTCAGTTCTGGGGTGTTTTTAATTCCTTTTCCATTACGGAACCAAACTGGTCCTGGGGCGGCGCCAGCCCCAGTGCCGGAGATAACGGGGACAAACTGGGACAAACTGGGACAAACTGGGACAAACAACTGGGAATTGGTTGCGGCGAGCGGCGGCGTCCGGGCGTTCCCCGGGGAGCGGCCAGCGGGAAACTGGGAGGGACTGGGAGGGACTGGGAGGGACTGGGAGGGACTGGGAGGGACTGGGAGGGACTGGGAGAGACTGGGCGGGACTGGGAGAGACTGGGAGAGACTGGGAGGGACTGGGAGAGACTGGGCGGGACTAGGAGGGACTGGGAGGGACTGGGAGGGACTGGGAGGGACTGGGAGGGACTGGGAGAGACTGGGAGAGACTGGGAGGGACTGGGAGAGACTGGGAGGGACTGGGAGGGACTGGGAGGGACTGGGAGAGACTGGGAGGGACTGGGGCGGACTGGGAGGGACTGGGAGGGACTGGGAGAGACTGGGAACAGCCAGAGGGAAACTGGGAGGGACTGGGGCGGACTGGGAGGGACTGGGAGCAGCCAGAGGGAAACTGGGGCGGACTGGGAGGGACTGGGAGAGAGTGGGCTCGGACCAGACTGGGGGCGGATTGAAAATGGACAGAACTGGACTGGGAGCGGCCCGCGGGAAACTGGGGCGGACTGGGAGGGACTGGGAGGGACTGGAACTGGACTGGTAGGACTGGGAGTGCTGGGCTGGGAGCAAACTGGAACTGGGCTGCGATTGGACAGGACTGGAACGGGACAAAACTGGACTGGGATTGGACTGGGATTGGGCTGGGACCGGACTGGAGCCGGACTGGAGCCGGACTGGAGCCGGACTGGGACCGGACTGGAGCCGGACTGGGATTGGACTGGGACCGGACTGGGATTGGACTGGGATTGGACTGGGACCGGACTGGGATTGGACTGGGACCGGACTGGGATTGGACTGGGATTGGACTGGGACCGGACTGGGATTGGACTGGGACCGGACTGGGACCGGACTGGGATTGCACTGGGATTGGACTGGGATTGCACTGGAGCCGGACTGGGGTCGGACGAGGCCCCGCCCCCACCAACATCCGGGCACCTCAAACCGCAGCCCCACCCACCCCCTCTGCATCACCATTGGCTGATGGTACATGACGTCATTGGTGGGCGTGGCGAAGGCGGGGATGGGGTGGGGGGTGCAGCGACTTCCGGGGATCCCAAAATTCCCCCGCACCCTCACCTGGGCCCCCCCGAGCGGATCCCGGCAGCGCCAGGGGCTGAAGCAGCGTGTCCGTGCTCGGGGGGCCCAGACCCCAAACCCCCGGTGCTGTGACCTCAAACCCCCCCAGTGCCGCCACCCCAGACCCCCATGTGCCATGATCCCAAATCCCCAAGTACCATGACCCCAAACCCCACGGTGGGACCACCTAAACCTCCCGGTGCCACAACCCCAAATCCCCCAGTGCTGTGACCCCAAACCCCGCAGTGCCGGCAAACCCATCCATGCCACCACTCCAAATCCTCTAGTTCTGTGACCCCAAAGCCCCAGTGCCACCACCCCAGACCCTGCCTGTGCTGTGACCCCAAACCCTCCAGTGGGGCCACCCCAAATCCCCCAGTCTGTGGCCACAAATCCCCAGTGCCACAACCCCAAATCCCCCAGTGCCGTGACCTCAGACCCCCTGGCGGCACGATCCCAAACCCCTCAGTGCCACCACCCCAGCCCCCCCCATGTGTGACCCCAAATCCCCAGTGCCACCACCCCAAATCCCCACTGCCGTAATCCCAAACCCCTCAGTGCCACCACCCCAGCCCCCCCACATCAGTGGGACCACCACCTCAAATCCCCCAAACCCCCCCAGTGGGACTACCCCAAATCCCCCCAGTGCCACTACCCCAGCCCCCCCCATGTGTGACCCCAAATCCCCAGTGCCATCACCCCAAACCCCCCAAGTGCCACCACCCCAAATCCCCACTGCCGTAATCCCAAATCCCCCAGTGCCACCAGCCCAGAGCTCCCAGTGCTATGACCCCAAATCTCCCAGTGCCGTGACCCTAAATCCTCCCTGAGTGCCGTGACCCCAAACCCCCCAAATCCCCAGTGCCGTGACCCCAAACCCCCCAAATCCCCAGTGCCGTGACCCCAAACCCCCCAAATCCCCAGTGCCGTGACCCCAAACCCCCCAAATCCCCAGTGCTGTGACCCCAAACCCCCCAAATCCCCAGTGCCGTGACCCCAAACCCCCAAATCCCCAGTGCCGTGACCCCAAACCCCCCAAATCCCCAGTGCCGTGACCCCAAACCCCCCAAATCCCCAGTGCCGTGACCCCAAACCCCCAAATCCCCAGTGCCGTGACCCCAAACCCCTCAGCCCCCAGTACCGTGACCCCAAACCCCCCAAATCCCCAGTGCCGTGACCCCAAACCCCTCAGCCCCCAGTACCGTGACCCCAAACCCCCCAAATCCCCAGTGCCGTGACCCCAAACCCCCCAAATCCCCACTGCCGTGACCCCAAACCCCTCAGCCCCCCAGCCCAGCCCCCAGTACCGTGACCCCCCTCCCAAATGGGGTTTTGGGGTCCCCCCAAACTCAATCCCAGAGAACCCCAAACGGTCCCGGCCCCACCCTGGAGCCGCCCCCGGTGTGTGGGGGATGGGGAACCGGGAATTCATGGAATTCCTGGGAAAAGGGGAAATTCCTGAGCAGCCAAAGTTTTGTTTCTAAAACCATTTTTATTTCTCAATTTTTCGTTTCTAAATCTGAAAGCTGCAGAGAGGGAAATTCCCGGTGGGAATCCTGCTGGGTTTTATGGGAGCTGCTGCCCTCAAACCTCCCTGAGGGGCGATTTGGGGTTCTGGAAAACCCCAGAAATGCTGGAAACGCCGGGAACGCTTCTGTCCCCAAAGCTGAGCCTGGCAGCAAACCTGGCTTTTCTTGGGAATTAAACCTGGCTTTAATTTTATTGGGAAATCCCAATTGGAACATTCCCAAATTAAGGAAAACCCCAAAGAGCAAAGTCCTGCTGAAATGACTGGAGTGGAAATCCAGGAAATCCCAAATGGAAAATTCCCGAATTAACCCAAGGAGCAAAGTCCTGGCTTTTCTTGGGAACTAAACCTGGCTTTCATTTTCTTGGGAAATCCCAACTGGAACATTCCCCAATTAAGGAAAAAACCCCGAGGAGCAAAATCCTGCTGGAGTGACCTGAGTGAAAATCTGGGAAATCCCAAATGGAAAATTCCTGAATTAGGGAAAAACCCCAGGACTGGCCCGGGTGTCCCCAAGACCAGCCCAGTGTCTCCGGGTGTCCCCAGGGGGGCCTTGACTGTCCCCAAGGCAGGCCCGGGTATCCCCAAGGCTGGCCCAGGTGTCCCCAAGGTTGTCCCTCATGTCCCCATGGCTGGCCAGGTGTCCCCAAGGCTGGCCAGGTGTCCCCAAGGCAGGCCTGGGTATCCCCAAGGCCGGTCTGAGTGTCCCCAAGGCTGTCCTTCATGTCCCCATGGCTGTCCCTCATGTCCCCAAAGCTGGCCCGGTGTCCCGAGGGCCGTCCCAGGTGTCCCCAGGAGTGGCCCAGTTGTCCTCAAGGCTGGCTCAGATGTCCCCAGAGCTGGTCTGGGTGTCCCCAAGTCTGGCTCAGGTGTCCCCAGGTGTCCTCCTGCTCCCGGTGTCCCACTCTGCTCCCGCCGCCCGCCCGGGGCTCGGGGTCCCGGGGAGGTCCCGGGGGTCCGTCCCCCCAAACCGGGGATCCCGGGGGTCCCGGGGGTCCGCGGGCTCCGGGGTCACCTGGGCACGGACGGGTCGGAACCGACGTGGCCGAGGAGGAAGAGCTCGGGGCGGGCGGCGAAGCCCAGGCGGCCCTGGGGGGGGAAGGCAACAATTAATGCCGGGGGTTAATTGGGGAGGGCAACAATTAATGCCGGGGGTTTAATTGAGCCTGGCGTAAGGAAGAGCCAAAGAGAGCAGAAGGAAGCCCGAGGTGGTTGAAGGAAGCCTGAGCTCAGCCCGGTTTAACAAAGCCCAAGTGAAGCCCAGGGAAGGAAGACAGAATGGAGGCCGGGTTAACAAAGCCACGATTTAATGAGGCCCAAACTGAGCCTGGTTTAACAAAGCCACGATTTAATAAGGCCCAAACTGAGCCTGGTTTAACAAAGCCACGATTTAATAAGGCCCAAACTGAGCCTGGTTTAACAAAGCCACGATTTAATGAGGCCCAAACTGAGTCTGGTTTAACAAAGCCACGATTTAATGAGGCCCAAACTGAGCCTGGTTTAACAAAGCCCAAGCTGAGGTGGGTTTAATGAAGCTCAAATTGAGGACGGTTTAACAAAGCCTGAATTAAGCCTGGTTAATGAAGCCGATGTTGAGCCCAATTTAATGAGCCTGAGCAGGGCAGGCTTTAAATGATCCCGGTTTAAAGAAGCTCCAGTTGGGCCCAGTTTAACCAGGCCCGGTTTAACCCAGCCGAGTTTAACCAAACCCGGTTTAACCAGGCCCGGTTTAACCCAGCCCAGTTTAACCAGGCCCGGTTTAACCCAGCCCAGTTTAACCAGGCCCGGTTTAACCAGGCCCGGTTTAACCCAGCCCAGTTTAACCCAGCCCGGTTTAACCCGGCCCAGTTTAACCAGGCCCGGTTTAACCCGGCCCGGTTTAACCAAACCCGGTTTAACCCAGCCCGGTTTAACCAAACCCGGTTTAACCCAGCCCGGTTTAACCCGGCCCGGCTTAACCAAACCCGGTTTAACCAAACCCGGTTTAACCAAGCCCAGGCAGGAGCCGAGGCGGCCCCAGGGTCACCCGCGCTCATTAATTAGCAGAGAGCAGCAGGAACGGCGCTAATTGGGGCCGATCCCGCTGTTAATTGGGGCAGATCCCGGCCCAGCCCTGCCCAGGGCTCCGAACGGCCCCGCCCTCTGCATTCCCAATTAACCGAGCGAGCTTAATTAACTTCAGGGCGTGGCTGAGCCTTAATTAGCAGTGATGACACAACGAACCCCTCGGGATGGCGCTGAACCGGGCTGAGCACAGGCGAGGCTCTGCAGCGGCAGAAGCAGGAAAAAAGGGGCAAAAGCAGGAAAAAAGGGACAAAAGCAGGAAAAAAGGGACAAAAGCAGGAAAAAATGGGGAATTTGGGGTTTTTTGGTGGGTCTGGCCTGGGCAGGGCGGGATGAAGGAGCCGAGCCCCGATCCCACAGAGGGAATTCCCATGGGAAGGGATGTGAGGGACCCCTGAGCCCGTTCAGGGGACGGGGGCGAGCCCCAGCTCACCCTGATCCATTCTGAATTTTCCCTTTCCCCCCCTCTTTTTGTATTTTTCCCTCCTGTATTTTTGACTGTATTTTTTTGCAGGTGTGTTTGTGGCTCTGTGTTATTGGCCTGTTGCATCAAGAATTCATTTTCCAGTGTTTTTTTTTCCATGGCCTTTCCCTGGGCAGAAACACAAAAATCCCAGAGCTCCAAGGCCCAGGATCAGCTCCCGGAGGAGCCAAGGGAGGATTCCAAAGGAGAGAGAATTCCATCACCACCTCTCCTAATTGTGCTTTTATTAATTATTTCACTTCTAAAATCAATAAAAATGTCCTCACCCCTGTGGGGGTGGAGTTTTGTGGGCACCTTTCCATTACTGCCCCCAAAGCCTTGAAGTAAAATCCACTTTTATTTGAAGTAAAATCCATTTTTATTTGAAGTCAGAACTAAAGTGATCTCGAGTTTCGTTCCCAGGCTGGGAAAAGGGAACAACCCCAGAGCTCCAGAGCTTGGGGGGCTCTGTCCCAGCACCAGCCCCAAAAAATGACCCAGGAAGCCGAGTTGGAAAAGTCTCCACGTTTTAATGGGGTTTGTACAACCAGGACCAAAGGGAAAAATCCCAAATTAGTGCAGAGGGGAGGCTCCACTCACAGCCAGGGCTCAGCTGGGCCCTCCCAAGCCAGAATTCCCAACCCAGGGTGGGGGTACAGCAGAATCCCAAATCCCAAATCCACCCCTGGTCCAGCCCCTCGTCCCCCCCAGGCCACAAATCCCAGAGCTCGTGGAGTGGGAATGGGATAAAACCCACAAATGTCCATTAAAGGGTTAAATCCTGCTGGAGGTTGGGAAAAATGAGAATTATGGTCAGGGGGTGCTGTGGGTTTGGGAAAGGGGGGCAGGAGGGATCTGATCCTGCCCCACATTCAAGGGGAATTTTCCTGCTGGGCTCTGAGCGTTGGAACCTTCACCCCTGAGCTCCAGGGGCTGACCCAGAGCTGGTGGGGATGGAGAAACCCCAGGAGATCCTAAACCAGATCCCAAACCTTCCCCAGAGCTGGTGGGGATGGAGAAACCCCAGGAGATCCCAAACCAGATCCTAAACATCCCCCAGAGCTGGTGGGGATGGAGAAACCTCACCAGACCCCAAAGCAGATCCCAAACCCTCCCCAGAGCTGGTGGGGATGGGTAAGGGATGGATAAAACCTCCCCAGATCCCAAAGCAGATCCCAAACCCTCCCCAGAGCCGGGCACTGCAGGGATTTTTCTTTCAGAGAGAATTCCCTGCCTGGGGCTGGGAGAGCAGGGAAATGCCAGTGAGGGATGGATCCGTTTTATGATCCCAAATAAAGCAGGGATGGAGCCAGGAATCCCAAATAAAACAGGGCTGGGATGGATCCCAAATAATCCAGGGCTGGGATGGAGCCAGGAATCCCAGATAATCCAGGGATGGACTCAGGAATCCCAAATAAAGCAGGATTGGGATGGAGCCAGGAATCCCAAATAATCCAGGGCTGGGATGGAGCCAGGAATCCCAAATAATCCAGGGATGGACCCAGGAATCCCAAATAAGCAGGATTGGGATGGAGCCAGGAATCCCAAATAAAACAGGACTGGGATGGATTCCAAATAATCCAGGGCTGGGATGGAGCCAGGAATCCCAGATAAACCAGGGATGGACTCAGGAATCCCAAATAAAACAGGACTGGGATGGATCCCAAATAATCCAGGGATGGACTCAGGAATCCCAGATAAAATAGGACTGGGATGGACTCAGGAATCCCAAATAAAATAGGACTGGGATGGAGACAGGAATCCCAAATAATCCAGGGCTGGGATGGATCCCAAATAATCCAGGGCTGGGATGGACCCAGGAATCCCAAATAAAGCAGGATTGGGATGGAGCCAGGAGATAGGGCTGGGTTTATTTGGGATTGGGGCCCTCTGGGTTTATTTGGGATTGGGGCCCTCTGGGGTTATTTGGGATTGGGGCCCTCTGGGGTTATTTGGGATTGGGGCCCTCTGGGGTTATTTGGGATTGGAGCCCTCTGGGGTTATTTGGGATTGGAGCCCTCTGGGGTTATTTGGGATTGGGGCCCTCTGGGGTTATTTGGGATTGGGGCCCTCTGGGGTTATTTGGGATTGGGGCCCTCTGGGGTTATTTGGGATTGGAGCCAGGCTGGAGCCCCCTGCCCTGGCCCCAGGAGGGGTTTGGGGCCCCAGGAGGGGTTTTGGGGCCCCATCCTGCAGGTCCATGAAGCACTTTGGGCTCTGACCCCCCTGAGCTCTGCTGCAGCTCCAGCTGGGCAGAAAAGGGAATTTCCCCTAAAGAACCCAAATCTGAGCCTTCCCCACCCCATTTCCACGACTCAGAGATTCAAACCCACCCCCAGAGGGAGGAGGGGACCCCAAAGAGCCCCGGGGGTCCCAGGGGGTGCCCCGGCCCCGCTCCTGGCCCGGCCCCTTCCCAAAGCCACAAAAAGGGGACGAGAGGAGGGGATTAAAGCCAGGACAGGAGGGAGCAGCAAAGGAAAACCCGGAAAAGCCCTCGGACTCCTCACAGGGAATCGAGTCACAAAATCCTAAATAACCATTTGTGACCCCAAAATCCCACACGGGGCCAGGAAAGTCAGTGCTGATACCAGAATTAATGAAATAATTAATGCTCAGCTTCCCCGCGCTCACTGGAAATGGGAAGCGTTTTAAAGTCAGTAGTGATATCAGAATTAATTAATAAAATAATTAATGCTCAGTTTTCCCTTCCTCGTGGCAACAGAAGGGAAAGTCAGTGGTGACACCAGAATTAATGAAATAATTAATGCTCAGCTTCCCTGTGCTCACTGGAATGGGAAGCGTTTTAAAGTCAGTAGTGATATCAGAATTAATTAATAAAATAATTAATGCTCAGCTTCCCCGCGCTCACTGGAAATGGGAAGCGTTTTAAAGTCAGTAATGATATCAGAATTAATTAATAAAATAATTAATGCTCAGTTTTCCCTTCCTCGTGGCAATGGGAAGTGGTTTAAAGTCAGCACTGATAACAGAATTAATTAATAAAATAATTAATGCTCACCTTTTCCCATCCTCATGAGAGTGGGAAATGTTTTAAAAGCCAGTAGTGATAACAGAATTAATTAATTACATAATTAATGCTCAGCTTTCACATTCTCATGGCAATGGGAAGTATTTTAAAAGCCAGCAGTGATACCAGAATTAATTAATTAATTAATTAATTAGTTTTTCGTTTTCCCATGCTCATGGCAGTGGGAAGCGTTTTAAAGCCACTAGTGATACCAGAATTAATTAATAAAATAATTAATGCTCAGCTGTCCCATCCTCATAGCACTGGGAAGTGTTTAAAAGCCAGTAGTGATACCAGAATTAATTAAATAAATAAATATTTATTTTATTAATTCATTAGCTTTCAGCTTTCCCATGCTCATGGTGATGGGAAGACTTTTAGAGTCAGTAGTGATACCAGAATTAATTAATAAAATAATTAATGCTCAGTTTTCCCATCCTCATGGCAGTGGGAAGTGTTTTAAAAGCCAGTAGTGACACCAGAATTAATTAAATAATTGATTAATTAATTAGTTTTCAGCTTTCCCTTCCTCATGGGAGTGGGAAGCGTTTAAAAGCCAGTAGTGACACCAGAATTAATTAAATAACTGATTAATTAATTAGTTTTCAGCTTTCCCTTCCTCATGGGAGTGGGAAGCGTTTAAAAGCTAGTAGTGATACCAAAATTAATTAATAAAATCATTAATGCCAGTGGCAAGTACCAGATGTGCTCAGCCCGGGCAGCCCGGCCGTGGTGCCACCCCGTGCCCGGTGCCAGCAGCGTCCCCAGGTGCCACCAGGAGGGGATTTTGGGGTTTTTTAGCTTATTGAGTTCAGGGTTTGTGCTACAGGGGGGTCAAGGCCTCTGGGAGGAGGAATTTGGGGTTCCAGGGACAATGGGGGGGGGTCAGGCTGCTCCTGTCCCCCCCAGGTGTGTCCCCACCCAGGTGTGACCCAGGCTGCTCCTGTCCCCCCCAGGTGTGTCCCCACCCCCCAGGTGTGACCCAGGCTGCTCCTGTCCCCCCCAGGTGTGGCTCCCATCCAGGGGGGCTCAGGCCGTTCCTGTGTCACCCCCAGGTGTGTCCCCACCCAGGTGTGACCCAGGCCGCTCCTGTGTCCCCCCCAAGGTGTGTCCCCACCCCCCAGGTATGGCTCAGGTTGCTCCTGTCCCCCCCAGGTGTCCCCACCCAGGTGTGACCCAGGCCGCTCCTGTCACCCCCAGGTGTGTCCCCAACCAGGTGTGACCCAGGCCGTTCCTGTGTCACCCCCAGGTGTGTCCCCACCCCCCAGGTGTGGCTCAGGTTGCTCCTGTCCCCCCCAGGTGTGTCCCCACCCCCCGGGATGTTTTGGGGTGCAGCAGGGCCAGCCCTGCCCCGAGGGCTCCGCGTGCTCCGTGTCCCCGTGGCCGCGTCCCCGATGCCCCGAATGTCCCCAAGCGGCGCCGTCCGTGTCCCCAGGGTGGCTCTGGGGGTCCGGGCCCCCCCTCTTTGGCTACTTGGGGGGGGGGCAGGGCGGCTGCTCCGGGCGCAGGCTCCGGGTGACGCTTACCGTGCTGCCACACGCCAGGAAGGAGGCGCCCAGGGCCACCAGGCACAGCCAGCTCTGCGGGGACACGAGGGGACACTCAGGGACAGCGGGGACAGCAGGGACAGTGAGGGGGCAGGAGGGGACAGGAGGGGCAGGAGGGACAGGAGGGGACTGACAGGGACAGCAGGGACAGGAGGGACAGGGAGGGACAGGAGGGACAGGAGGGACAGGAGGGGACAATCAAGGACACGAGGGACAGGAGGGGACAGGAGGGACACGAGGGACAAGGAGGGGACAGTGAGGGACAGGAGGGGACAGCAGGGACAGGAGGGGACAATCAAGGACAGTCAGGGACAGTGGGGACACTGGGGACAGTGAGGGGACAGGAGGGGACAGGAGGGGACAGCAGGGACAGGGAGGGACAGGAGGGGACAGGAGGGACAGGAGGGGACACGAGGGGACAGTCAGGGACAGCAGGGACAGGAGGGGACAGTCAGGGACAGCAGGGACACGAGGGACAGTGGGGACAGGAGGCGACAGGAGGGGACAGTGAGGGACAGGAGGGGACAGCAGGGACAGGAGGGGACAATCAAGGACAGTGGGGACACTGGGGACAGTGAGGGGACAGGAGGGGACAGCAGGGACAGTGAGGGGACAGGAGGGGACAATCAAGGACAGCAGGGACAGGAGGGGACAGCAGGGGGGTGTCACAGACACATTTTATGAAAATTCCTTTCCTTGGGATTTTCCCTCCCGAGGAGCTGAGAGGCCTCAGGAACAAAATGCAAACATTGATTATCTGCTGCTGTGGGGTGCAACAGGGCAATCTGTGATTGGCTCATGTTAATTGTTTTTAATTAATGGCCAATCACAGTCAGCTGGCTCAGACTCTCTGGTCAGTCACAAGATTTTATTCCTTTCCTTTCCTTTCCTTTCCTTTTTCCTTTTTCCTTTTTCCTTTTTCCTTTTTCCTTTTTCCTTTTTCCTTTCCTCCCTTCTGATGAAATCCTTTCTCTATTCTTTTCATATCATTTTAATACATCATTTTTATATAGAATAATAATATATATGTAATATAATATTTTATATTTTAATATAATCTATATCATAAAATAATAAATCAGCCTTTTGAGACATGGAGTCGAGATTCTCATCTCTTCCCTCCTCCTGTGAACCCACCACAGGGGGGGCTGAGAGAAATATCAGATTTGTGTTTCCAAACCAGCCCTGGGTCTGAGGGGGATAAAACTGGGAGAGGAAAGAAACCATGGGGAGGATTGCACTGATGGACGAATGGGAAAGGAGATTTGCTTTTACAAATAAACTTTGGGTTTGCTGCTAAATGAAAATTTCACGTTGAAATAAAATGTCGGATAAATAGAATTAGACATTGAGAGAAACAATGGGGAAGAAAAAAACCCTAAATTCCATAAGAATTACAAATTTAAAGGGCAGGGTTATACAATGGAGGGGAATCTTTGGGATCAGGAGTTCTGGGGAGTCTGAACCTCTCAAGCACCTCAGAAATGGGAAAAAAAAAAACCTAAATTCCATAAGAATGAAAATTTAAAGGGCAGAGTTATACAATAGAGGGAATCTTTGGGATCCTGTGTTCTGGGGAGTCTGAACCTCTCAAGTACCTCAGAAATGAGGAAAATGCCCTAAATCCCATAAGAATTAAAATTTAAAGGGCAGGGCTATACATTCAAGGGGAATCTTTGGGATCAGGAGTTCTGGGGAGTCTGAACCTCTTAAGTACCTCAGAAATAATGAAAAATTAAACTCCATAATAATGAGAAATTAAAAGGGAGGGTTATAAATTAGAGGGGAATCTTTGGGATCCTGTGTTCTGGGGAGTCTGAACCTCTCAAGTACCTCAGAAATGGGGAAAAAAAACCCTAAATTCCATAAGAATTACAAATTTAAAGAGAGGGTTGTACAATAGAGGGGAATTTTCAGTATCAGGTGTATCAGGGAGTCTGAACCTCTCAAGCACCTCAGAAATGGGGAAAATGCCCTAAATCCCACAAGAATTAAAATTAAAAGGGCAGGGTTATACAATAGAGGGGAATCTTTGGGATCAGGAGTTCTGTGGAGCCTGAACCTCTCAAGTACCTCAGAAATGGGGAAAAAAAAAACCCTAAATCCCATAAGAATTAAAAATTAAAGGGCAGGGTTATACAATGGAGGGGAATCTTTGGGATCCTGTGTTCTGGGGAGTCTGAAGCTCTCAAGCACCTCAGAAATGGGAAAAAAACCCCTAAATTCCATAATAATGAAAAATTAAAAGGCAGGGTTATACAATGGAGGGAATCTTTGGGATCAGGAGTTCTGGGGAGTCTGAACCTCTCAAGTACCTCAGAAATGGGGAAAAAAAACCCTAAATTCCATAAGAATTAAAAATTAAAAGGCAGGGTTGTACAACAGAGGGAATCTTTGGGATCCTGTACCTCTCAAGTACCTCAGAAATGGGGAAAAAAACCCTAAATTCCATAAGAATTAAAATTAAAGGGAGGGTTGTACATTAGAGGGATCAGCACCGAGGTGCCACCCAAGGGGCTGAGGGCAAAGGGCAGGGTGGGGAGGAGCAGGGGACAGTCCCCGGTGTCACACACAGGTGACATGGAGATGAGAGGGGAGGGGACAGTCCCAAGGGTCACACACAGAGGTGCCATGAGCTGGGGGGGACAGTCCCCGGTGTCACACACAGGTGACACGGAGATGAGGGGACAGTCCCAGGTGTCACACTCAAAGGTGACATGGAGATAAGGGGTCAGTCCCAGGTGTCACACACAGGTGACAGTGACATGGAGCTGAGCAGGGAGGGGACAGTCCCAAGGGTCACACACACATGACAGAGCTGAGAAGGCAGGGGACAGTCCCCGGTGTCACACACAGGTGACATGGAGATGAGGGGACAGTCCCAGGTGTCACACTCAAAGGTGACATGAGCTGAGGGGACATTCAAAAGGGTCCCACACAGGTGACACGGAGATGAGGGGACAGTCCCAAGAGTAACACACACGTGACAGTGACATGGGGCTGAGTGGGGAGGGGACAGTCCCCGGTGTCACACACAGCTGACATGGAGATGAGAGGGGAGGGGACAGACCCAGGTGTCACACTCAAAGGTGACGTGGAGATGAGGGGACAGTCCCAGGTGTCACACTCAAAGGTGACGTGGAGATGAGGGGACAGACCCAGGTGTCACACACAGGTGACATGGAGATGAGGGACAGTCCCAAAGGTCGCACACAGGTGGTGCCCAGGCGGTGCCCAGGTGTGCCTAGGCAGTGACCAGGAGGTGCCCAGGGGGTGCCCAGGGGTTCCCAGGGGTGCCCAGGCGGTGCCCAGCTGTGCCCAGGCCATGCCCAGGTTGTCCCCAGGGGGTGCCCTGGCAGTGCCCAGGTGGTGCCCAGGGGGTGCCCAGGTCGTTCCCAGGAGGTGCCCAGGGGCTACCCAGGGGGTGCCCAGGTGGTGCCCAGGTGTGCCCAGGCTGTCCCCAGGTGAAGCCCAGTGGGTGCCCAGGGGTGCCCAGGTGGTGCCTAGGGGGTACCCAGGAGGTGCCCAGGCAATGCCCAGGCTGTCCCCAGAAGGTCCCCGGGTGAAGCCCAGGGGTGCCCAGGCCATCCCCAGGCAATGCCCAGGCTGTCCCCAGCTGGTGCCTGGTGGTGCCCAGGGGGTGCCCAGGTTGTTCCCAGGCTGTCCCCAGGGGGTGCCCAGGGGTGCCCACGTGTACCCAGGCCGTGCCCAGCCGTGCCCGGGCGGTGACTCACCAGGTAGGCCACGAAGGCCAGGTAGAGGACGCTGAGCAGGGCGGCCCCGATGTAGAGTGCCAGGCTGCGCAGTGCCAGCACGTATGCCAGCACGAAGTACATGTTGATGCTGCAGATGAGCAGGATCAGCAGCCCCCCGGCCACGCGCCAGAACCTGAACGGGCACACCGGGCTCAGCACAGGGGCACGGGGGCACAGGTGTGCCCAGGTGAGAGGAAGAGGTGCCCAGGTGTGCCCAGGTGAGGGGAAGGTGAGCCCAGGTGTGCCAGGTGTGCCCAGGTGAGGGGAAGGTGAGCCCAGGTGTGCCAGGTGTGCCCAGGTGAGGACAGGGATGCCCAGGTGTGCCAGGTGTGCCAGGTGTGCCCAGGTGAGGGGAAGGTGAGCCCAGGTGTGCCAGGTGTGCCCAGGTGAGGACAGGGATGCCCAGGTGTGCCAGGTGTGCCCAGGTGAGGGGGAGGCATGTCCAAGTGTGCCCAGGTGAAAGGCAGGTGTGCCCAGGTGTACCCAGATGAGGGGCAAGGGTGCCCAGGAGAGGGGCGGGGGTGCCCAGGTGTGTCCAGGTGAGGGGAGGGTGTGCCCAGGTGAAGGGAAAACATGCCCAGGTGTGCCCAGGTGAAGGGAAGGCATGCCCAGGTGTGCCTAGGTGTGCCCAGGCATGCCCACGCGTGTCCAGGTATGCTCAGATTAGGGACAGGAATGCCCAAGCATGCCCAGGTGAGTGACAGGAATGCCCAGGTGAGGGGCAGATGTGCCCAGGTGAGGGACAGGAATGCCCAGGTGTGCCCAGGCGTGCCCAGGTGAGGGGAAGGTGAGCCCAGGTGTGCCCAGGTGTGCCAGGTGTGCCCAGGCGTGCCCAGGTGAGGGGAAGGTGAGCCCAGGTGTGCCAGGTGTGCCCAGGTGTGCCCAGGTGAGGGGAAGGTGTGCCCAGGTGTGCCCAGGTGTGCCAGGTGTGCCCAGGTGTGCCCAGGTGAGGGGAAGGTGTGCCCAGGTGTGCCCAGGCATGCCCAGGTGTGCCCAGGTGTGCCAGGTGTGCCCAGGTGAGGGGAAGGTGTGCCCAGGTGTGCCCAGGCGTGCCCAGGTGTGCCCAGGTGTGCCCAGGTGAGGGGAAGGTGTGCCCAGGTGTGCCCAGGCATGCCCAGGTGTGCCCAGGTGTGCCCAGGCGTGCCCAGGTGTGCCAGGTGTGCCCAGGTGAGGGGAAGGTGTGCCCAGGTGTGCCCAGGTGTGCCCAGGTGAGCCCCCAGGTACTCACAGGCCGTTGGCGAAGTCGTGCATGACGCTGGGCAGGCTGGTGAAGGTGAGCACCGGGATCAGCGCAAACGGGAGCTGGGACAGAGCGGGGGGGAGGGGATGGACTGAGCCAGCCGGGCTGGGGGGGAGGGACCCCAACACCCCAACACCCACCCGACACCCACCCGACACCCCAACACCCACCTGACACCCACCCGACACCCACCCGACACCCCAACACCCACCTGACACCCCAACACCCACCCGACACCCACCTGACACCCCAACACCCACCCGACACCCACCCGACACCCCAGCACCCACCCGACACCCACCCAACACCCACCCGACACCCCAACACCCACCTGACACCCCAACACCCACCTGACACCCCAACACCCACCCGACACCCACCCGACACCCCAACACCCACCCGACACCCACCCGACACCCCAACACCCACCTGACACCCCAACACCCACCTGACACCCACCCGACACCCCAACACCCACCCGACACCCACCCGACACCCCAACACCCACCCGACACCCACCCGACACCCACCCAACACCCCAACACCCACCTGACACCCCAACACCCACCCGACACCCACCCGACACCCACCCAACACCCCAGCACCCACCCGACACCCACCCAACACCCCAGCACCCATCTCAACACCCAACCCAGCACCCACCCCAGCCCACCCAAGGGCCCCGCTCACCTGGAGCTCCTGAACCCCGACCCCACTCACCTGGAGGCTCATGAGGACGTTGAGGAACCCCTGAACCCCAGCCCTGCTCACCTGGAGGCTCACGAGGACGTTCAGGAACCCCTGAACCCCAGCCCCGCTCACCTGGAGCTCCTGAACCCCAAGCTCCTGCTCACCTGGAGGCTCCTGCGGTTCATGAACCCAAATCCCGCTCCCCTGCAGGCTCAGAAACCCCGACCCCGCTCACCTGGAGCCCCTGAACCCCGACCCCGCTCACCTGGAGGCTCGTGAGGACGTTCAGGAACCCTGATTTTGCTCACCTGGAGGCTCGTGAGGTTCATGAGCCCCAGCCCTGCTCACCTGGAGGCTCATGAGGACGTTGAGGAACCCCTGAACCCCAGCCCTGCTCACCTGGAGGCTCATGAGGACGTTGAGGAACCCCTGAACCCCAGCCCCGCTCACCTGGAGGCTCATGAGGACGTTGAGGAACCCCTGAACCCCAGCCCCGCTCACCTGGAGGCTCATGAACCCTGATTTTGCTCACCTGGAGGCTCATGAGGACGTTGAGGAACCCCTGAACCCCAGCCCTGCTCACCTGGAGGCTCATGAGGACGTTCAGGAAGTCGTTCATGCCCGTCAGGTGCTCCACGTCCTGGAAGATGGCCACGAACAGCGTGGGGGTGATGGCGATGGAGCGCGTGAGCAGCACCCGCGCAAAGCGCGACCAGCGCAGGTTCAGGAACCCCTGCCGAGAGTAACCCGAGAGTAAGGTGTGAGTAAGGTGTGAGCAAGGTGTGAGTAAGGTGTGAGTAAAGTGTGAGTAAGGTGTGATCAGCACCCGTGCAAAGCGCGACCAGCGCAGCTTCAGGAACCCCTGCGGAGAGTAACCAGAGAGTAAGGTGCGAGTAAAGTGTGAACAAGGAGTGAGTAGGGTGTCAATAAGGAATGAGCAAGGTGTGAGTAAACTGTGAGCAAGGTGTGAGTAGTACAGGACCAGCGCAGGTTCAGGAACCGCTGGGGGAGAGTAAGGTGTGGGCAAGGTGTGAGTAAGGTGTGAGCAAGGTGTGAGTGAGGAATGAGTAAGGTGTGAGTAGTGCAGGACCAGCGCAGGTTCAGGAACACCTGGGGAGGAGTAAGGAGAGAGTAAGGTGTGAGTAAGGTGTAAGGTGTGAGCAGCACCTGCGCAAAGCGCGACTAGTGCAGGTTCACGAACCCCTGCAGAGGAGCAAGGAGGGAGTAAGGTGTGAGTAAGGAGGGAGGAGGAGCTGCGTTACCTTCTAAGGAGGGAGTAAGGAGTGAGGAGCATGGAGTAAGGAAGAAGGATGCCAGGGAGCAAGGAGTACAGAACCCAGAGTAAGGAGGGAGTAAGGAGGGAGGAGGACCTGTGTTACCCCCTAAGGAGGGAGTAAGGAGCGAGGAGGACCTGTGTTACCTCTAAAGGAGGGAGTAAGGAGGGAGGAGGACCTGTGTTACCCCCTAAGGTGTGAGTAAGGAGTGAGGAGGACCTGTGTTACCTCTTAAGGAGGGAGTAAGGAGGGAGGAGGACCTGTGTTACCTCTTAAGGAGGGAGTAAGGAGGGAGGAGGACCTGTGTTACCTCAAAGGAGGGAGTAAGGAGGGAGGAAGACCTGTGTTACCCCCTAAGGAGGGAGTAAGGAGGGAGGAGGACCTGTGTTACCTCTTAAGGAGGGAGTAAGGAGTGAGGAGGACCTGTGTTACCCCCTAAGGAGGGAGTAAGGAGCGAGGAGCATGGAGTAAGGAATACGGATAACAGAAGTAAGGAGTACGGTGGTGTTGTTATCTTACTGTATTTCCTATTTCCCGAGTCCCACACTCTCGTTTCGCTATTCCTGAGGTCCAAACCTTCTCGCTGGTTTTCCACCCCGCAGCTCCTCGGGGTTTCTCAGGGGCTCCCCCTGGCTCTCCCCCCCCGTTACCCCCCCAGCCATCTCTGCAGCCGGGACGTCACAGCCGCGGCTCATCCAGAGCAACCAGGACCCGCTGGGCCAATGCACAGGACTCTCACCACAGCATGGAACCCGGAGTAAAGAGTGAGTAAGGACTGTGGAGTACAGAACTGTCGGGAGTTTAGTTCAAGCATGGCTTAAAGAAAAAGGCCATGAAGCCATGCAACTGAGAGAAAAGTAACAGGTAGCTGTGAAGCAGTTTCAAAGCAGTTCCCAGCCTGACTTCTATAAACAATTAGTCTCTCTCAAGCATCCTTGTATAAACAATAAAGTTCTCAGACAGTCTTCCCATAACAAAGGTAACACCCTCTCTGGGAAAAGATGGCACCCTAAAAACAGTTATGGAAGTTTTGGGAACCGTTCATATCACAATGAGAACACTGGTTTTGTTTGATGTAAACAATCAACGGTATTGTAAAACAAAAGGAGTGGTTAGAGTTTTCTCTGTTAGCCTATCGTAAACCTGGATTTTGGAATATGCATGAAGTTAATTAACACTGTTATTTAAAGTGACTGATCAATCAATAAATTCGGAGTTCGATGCACAATGGTCGTTCTCCCCCTCACTTCAACACAGAACAAGGACGACAAGGAGCAAGGAGTACGGAACCGAGAGCGAGGAGCGAGTACGGAGCGAGCGAGGAGCGCGTAAGGAGCGCGGGAGGAGCGCGTAAGGAGCGAGCGAGGAGCGCGTGAGGAGCGCGTAAGGAGCGAGCGAGGAGTGCGTAAGGAGCGAGCGAGGAGCGCGTGAGGAGCGCGTGAGGAGCGCGTGAGGAGCGCGTGAGGAGCACGTAAGGAGCGCGTGAGGAGCGCGTGAGGAGCGAGCGAGGAGCGAGCGAGGAGCGCGTGAGGAGCGAGCGAGGAGCGCGTGAGGAGCGCGTGAGGAGCGCGTAAGGAGCGAGCGAGGAGCGCGTGAGGAGCGCGTGAGGAGCGCGTAAGGAGCGCGTAAGGAGCGCGTAAGGAGCGCGAGGAGCGAGCGAGGAGCGCGTGAGGAGCGCGTGAGGAGCGCGTGAGGAGCGCGTGAGGAGCGCGTAAGGAGCGCGAGGAGCGAGCGAGGAGCGCGTGAGGAGCGCGTGAGGAGCGTGTGAGGAGCGCGTGAGGAGCGCGTAAGGAGCGCGTAAGGAGCGCGTGAGGCACGAGCGAGGAGCGAGCAGCGCGTTACCTCCATGACGAACTGGCCCGAGTAGGTGCCCGTCATGGTGGAGCTCTGCCCGGCCGCCAGGATGCCGATGGCCCAGATGTAGAGCGCGGCGGGGCCGAAGTAGCAGCCCAGGACCACGCCCTGCGGGGGGAGGGAGCTCTGTCAGCCCCGGGGGGGGCACTTACACCCAGGAGTAAAACCGGGGAACCCTGGGGGGCTCCTCACCCCCACCCTGAGCTTGGGGAGCCCAGTGAGGGTGCCAGGGCTGCCGGTTTGTGCAGGAGCTGCAGGGGACACCGGAACGGGACACCCTGGGGACACCGGAACGGGACACCCTGGGGACACTGGAATGGGACACCCTGGGGACACCGGAACGGGACACCCTGGGGACACCGGAACGGGACACCCTGGGGACACCGGAATGGGACACCCTGGGGACACCAGGCAGGGTCACTGGGGACACCAGACAGGGTCACTGGGGACACCAGACAGGGACACTGGGGACACCGGAATGGGACACCCTGGGGACACCAGACAGGGACACTGGGGACACTCTGGGACACCAGGCAGGGTCACTGGGGACACCAGACAGGGACATTGGGGACACCAGACAAGCTGTGCCCTCCAGGGGACACCAGACAGGGACACTGGGGACACCTTGGGCACACCAGACAGGGTCACTGGGGACACCCTGGGCACACCAGACAGGGACACTGGGGACATCAGACAAACTGTGCCCTCCAGGGGACACCAGACAGGGTCACTGGGGACATCAGACAGGGTCACTGGGGATACCAGGGGACACCAGACAGGGTCCCAGGGCTGTCCTGGCCATTGTGTCACCGTCCAGGGACACCAGACAGGGTCACTGGGACACCAGACAGGGTCACTGGGCCGTCCTGGACATGGTGTCACCCCATGGGGACACCAGACAGGGTCACTAAGCTGTCCCCACCCTAGGGACACCAGACAGGGTCACTGTGCCCCACAGGGACACCAGTCAGGGTCCCAGGGCTGTCCCCAGGCTGTCCCCCAGGGTCACTCACCCCTTTGTAGATGTCCACCTCCAGGGCGTCGGTGTTGTTGGGGAACAGCGAGGAGTGGGGGCTGCTGGAGTTGGCACAGACCTGGCTCTGAGGGGCACACAGGGGTGGCATGAGGGACAGGGCTGGCATGGAAAGCCCTGGAAACCCTCTGGGACCACTGGGTCAGCAGTGACCTCAGCCCTGCCAAGGCCACCACTGACCATGTCCCCAGGTGCCACCTCCACACAGCTGTTAAACCCATGCCAATCCATGCCAGTCTGTCCCAATCCATGCCAGTCTGTCCCTGTCCATCCCAGTCCATGCCAGTTTGTCCCAGTCCATCTCAGTCCATCCCAGTCTGTCCCAGTCCATCCCAGTCCATGCCAGTCTGTCCCAGTCCATCCCAGTCCATGCCAGTCTATCCCAGTCTGTCCCAGTCCATGCCAGTCTGTCCCAGTCTGTCCCAGTCCATCCCAGTCCATGTCAGTTTGTCCCAGTCTGTCCCAGTCTGTCCCAGTCTGTCCCAGTCCGTCCCAGTCTGTCCCAGTCCGTCCCAGTCCATGCCAGTTTGTCCCAGTCCATCCCAGTCCGTCCCATAGCAGCTCCCAGTCCATCCCAGTCCATTCAAGTCTGTTCCAGTCTGTCCCAGTCCCTGCCAGTCCACTCCAATCCATGCCAGTCCATCCCAATCCACGCCAGTCCATGCCAGTCCATCCCAATCCATGCCAGTCCATTCCAGTTTGTCCCAGTCCATCCCACAGCAGCTCCCAGTCCATGCCAGTCGGTCCCAGTCCATCCCAGCCCTCCCAGTCCCTCCCAGTGCCACCCACCACGTTGGCGTTGGTCTTGTCGAAGAAGGCCTCGGCGAAGACGGTGACCACGAAGATGTTGATGATGAAGGAGACGAAGAGCGCGATGCAGGACTCGATGAAGAAATACTTGTTGGCCTCCCTGACCTCCCTCTTGTCCGCACGGTTCACCTGCCGGGACTGGGACAGCGACAGGGACATGAGGGGACAGCGACAGGGACAGTGACACATGGCTCTCCTCCAGCCAGGTCTCACAAGCTCTTGGAGATCAAGATAGCTGAGCTACCTCAGAAGGCACAAAATCAGCTGGGTGGCTGCTGTGGTGGTGCTGGAAACAAAAAAGGTTTTAATAAAAGGCAAAATAACAAAACTGTTTATAGAGAAAAACTGAGCCACGTGCAAGAGGGGAAAAAACTGAACTCCACTGCTGTAAGGGTCTCCTTGGGCCAGGTCTCATAAACTCTTGGAGATCTACACACCCAAGATAGCTCAGCTGCCTCAGAAGGCACAAAATCAGCTGGGTGGCTTCTGTGGTGGTGCTGGAAACAAAAATGTTTTAATAAAAGGCAAAATAACAAAGCTTTTTATAGAGGAAACCTGAGCCACGTGCAAGAGGGGAAAAACCAAATTCCACTGATATAAGGGTCTCCTCCAACCATGTCTTGTAAGCTTTTGGAGATTTATATCACACCCAAGATAGCTCATATGCATTAAAAGGCACAAAATCAGCAGCATGGCTGCTGTGGCGATGCTGGAAACAAAAAGGTTTTAATAAAAGGCAAAATAAGAAAGCTCCTTATAGAGAAAAACTGAGCTAGGTTCAAGAGGGAAAAAAACCAAACTGCATTGCTTTAAGGGTCTCCTTGAGTCAGGTTTTATAAACTCTACACAGCCAAGATAGCTGAGCCACCTCAGATGGATAAAATCAGCTGGGGGGCTTCTGTGGTAGTGCTGGAAACAAAAAGGGTTTTAATAAAAGGCAAAATAACAAAACTGTTTATAGAGAAAAACTGAGCCACGTGCAGGAGGGGAGAAAACTGAACTCCACTGCTGTAAGGGTCTCCTTGGGCCAGGTCTCATAAACTCCTGGAGATTTATTTCAAACCCAAGATAGCTGAGCCACCTCAGAAGGCACAAAATCAGCTGGGTGGCTTCTGTGGTGGTGCTGGAAACCAAAAATGTTTTAATAAAAGGCAAAATAACAAAGCTCCTCATACAGGAAACCTGAGCCAGGTGCAAGAGGGGGAAAAACCAAATTCCACTGATATAAGGGTCTCCTCCAACCACGTCTTGTAAGCTTTTGGAGATTTATATCACACCCAAGATAGCTCATATACAAAATCAGCTGGGTGGCTGCTGTGGTGGTGCTGGAAACAAAAAGGTTTTATTAAAGGCAAAATAACCAAGCTCCTCATAGAGAAAAACCAAGCTAGGTTCAAGAGGGAAAAAAAACAAACTGCATTGCTTTAAGGGTCTCCTTGAGTCAGGTTTTATAAACTCTACACAGCCAAGATAGCTGAGCCACCTCAGATGGATAAAATCAGCTGGGTGGCTTCTGTGGTGGTGCTGGAAACAAAAAAGGTTTTAATAAAAGGCAAAATAACAAAACTGTTTATAGAGAAAAACTGAGCCACGTGCAGGAGGGGAAAGAAACAACTCCATTGCTGTAAGGGTCTCCTTGGGCCAGGTCTCATGAGCTCTTGGAGATCTATTTCACATCCAAGACAGCTCAGATACATTAAAAGGCACAAAATCAGCAGCATGGCTGCTGTGGTGGTGATGGAAACAAAAAGGTTTTAATAAAAGGCAAAATAACAAAGCTCCTCATAGAGGAAAACTGAGCCAGGTGCAAGAGGGGAAAAAAACGATCTCCGCTCACACAAGGTCCAAGCCAGGTCTCTCAGGCTTTTGGAGATTTATTTCACACCCAAGAGAGCTGAGCTACCTTAGACGGCACAAAATCAGCAGTGGTGGTGTTGGAAACAAAGAAGTTTTAATAAAAGGCAAAAACCAAAGCTCCTTATAGAGAAAACTGCCCCGTGCAAGAGGGGAAAAAAACCAAATTCCACCGATAGAAGGGTCTCTTCAAGGTAGGTCTCATAAACTCTTGGGGATTTATTTCACACCCAAGAGAGCTCAGCCACCTCAGAAGGCACAAAATCAGCAGGATGGTTTCTGTGGTGGTGCTGGAAACAAAAATGTTTTAATAAAAGGCAAAATAACAAAGCTTTTTATAGAGGAAAACCAAGCCAAGTGCAAGAGGGGAAAAAAGCAACTCCACTGCTCTAAGGGTCTTTCGAGCAAGGCCTTATAAACTCTTGAAGATTTATTTCAAACCCAAGATGGCTCAGCCACCTTAGAAGGCAGGGTTGGTTTGTATCACTGCATTGTTTATTTTATTTTTTGTTTGTTTGTGTGGTTTTTTATTTTGTTTTGTTTTTATTCTTTTAGCATAGTTGTAATATATCGTTTTCTTTGAATATAATCTATATCATAAAATAATAAATCAACCTTCTGAAACATGGAGTCAAGATTCTCATCTCTTCCCTCCTCCTGGGACCCCTGTGAACACCAGCACACCTGAGAGCCCCTGAATTTCAAATTTATAATAATTTGGAGGGAGAGGGTTTCCATTTTCCATTTCAGGGGAGGTTCCTGCCATCCTTAGCACACACCTGACTTTGCAAACCAAGACAAACTCTTATTCCTGCTCCCACATTTTTGCCTGAGACCCCCTTAATTTAAAATTTATAGTAATTCAGAGGGAAGGGGTTTTTATTTTCCATTTCAGGGGTGGGTCCTGCCTTCTTTAGCACACACCTCTTTCCAAACCAAGACAAACTCTTATTCCTACTCTCATGTTTTTGCCTGAGACCTCCTGAATTTCAGATTTATAATAATTCAGAGGGAGGGTTTCCATTTTCCATTTCAGGGGAGGCTCCTGCCTTCTTTAGCACACACCTCTTCCCAAATCAAGACCAACTGTTATTCCTGCTCCCATATTTTTAATATAAAATTTATAGCAATTCCGATGAGGGGAGGGTTTACATTCTCCATTTCAGGGGAGGCTCCTGCCTTTCTTAGCACACACCTCTTTCCAAACCAAGACAAACTGTTATTTCCTGCTCCCACATTTTTGCCTGAGACCCTCTTAATTTCAAATTATAACAATTCAGAGGGAGGGGGTTTACATTCTCCATTTCAGGGATGGCTCCTGCCTTCCTCAGCACACACCTGAGAGGAGGTACCTCATATCCAAACCCAGACAAACTCTTTTTCCTGCTCTCATGTTTTTGCCTGAGACCTCCTGAATTTCAGATTTATAATAATTCAGAGGGAAGGGATTTCCATTTTCCATTTCAGGGCAGGATCCTGCCTTCCTCAGCACACACCTCTCTTTCCAAACCAAGACCAACTGTTATTCCTGCTCCCATATCTTTACCTGAGACCTCCTTAATTTCAAATTATAACAATTCAGAGGGAGGGTTTCCATTTTCCATTTCAGGGGAGGCTCCTGCCTTCTTTAGCACACACCTCTTCCCAAACCAAGACCAACTGTTATTCCTGCTCTCATATTTTTAATATAAAATTTATAGCAATTCCGATGAGGGGAGGGTTTACATTCTCCATTTCAGGGGAGGCTCCTGCCCTTCCTCAGCACACACCTCTTTCCAAACCAAGACACACTCTTATTCCTGCTCCCATATTTTTGCCTGAGAGCCCCTGAATTTCAAATTTACAACAATTCAGAGGGAGAGGGTTTCCATTTTCCATTTCAGGGGAGGCTCCTGCCTTCTTTAGCACACACCTGGCTTTCCAAACCAAGACAAACTCTTATTCCTGCTCCCATATTTTTAATATAAATTTATAGCAATTCCAATGAGGGGAGGGTTTCCATTCTCCATTTCAGGGCAGGCTCCTGCCTTCTTTAGCACACACCTGACTTTCCAAACCAAGACAAACTCTTATTCCTGCTCCCATATTTTTGCCTGAGACCCCCTTAATTTAAAATTTACAACAATTCAGAGGGAGGGGGTTTACACCTGAGAGGAGGTACCTCATATCCAAACCCAGACAAACTCTTATTCCTGCTCTCATGTTTTTGCCTGAGACCTCCTGAATTTCAGATTTATAATAATTCAGAGGGAGGGTTTCCATTTTCCATTTCAGGGGAGGCTCCTGCCTTTCTTAGCACACACCTCTTTCCAAACCAAGACAAACTGTTATTTCCTGCTCCCACATTTTTGCCTGAGACCTCCTTAATTTAAAATTTATAGTAATTCAGAGGGAAGGGGTTTTTATTTTCCATTTCAGGGGTGGGTCCTGCCTTCTTTAGCACACACCTCTTTCCAAACCAAGACACACTCTTATTCCTGCTCCCATATTTTTGCCTGAGAGTCCCTGAATTTCAAATTTACAACAATTCAGAGGGAAGGTTTACATTTTCCATTTCAGGGCAGGATCCTGCCTTCCTCAGCACACACCTGTCTTTCCAAACCAAGACCAACTGTTATTCCTGCTCCCATATCTTTACCTGAGACCTCCTTAATTTCAAATTTACAACAATTCAGAGGGAAGGGATTTCCATTCTCCATTTCAGCGCAGGCTCCCTCAGCACACACCTGGCTTTTCACACCCAGCCATCGCCCCACAAGGCCCAGGTGCCCGCAGGTGGCCCTGGCACGCTCACCTTGACCAGGGCAGAGTGCAGGTACATGTTGTGGGGCATGATGACGGCGCCCACGATGCCCACGGCCTGCTCCAGCTGGGGGGTGCCACAGTCCTGGCAGTAGGGGATGAACAAACCCTGCAGCAGCTTCTGCTGGTTGGGCTTCACCGTGATGTACTGGGCACGGGGAGACAGGATTTTGGGGTTAGGGGTGGGGAAACACAGAGTTTTGGGATCAGGGAAACAGAAACAGGCAGTTTTGGGGTCAAGGACAGGGAAACAGGGAGTTTTGGGGTCGGAGAAACAGGGAATTTAGGGATCAGGGAAACGGGGAGTTTTGGGGTCAGGGAAACAGAAACGGGGTTTTAGGGTCAGAGACAGGGAAACGGGAAGTTTTGGGGTCAGATACAGGGAAACAGGCACTTTTGGGGTCAGGGAAACAGAAACAGGCAGTTTTGGGGTCCGGGATAGGGAAACGGAGTTTTGGGGTTGGAGAAACAGGGAATTTAGGGATCAGGGAAACGGGGAGTTTTGGGGACAGGGAAACAGGGAAACAGAGTTCTGGGGTCAGGGAGAGGGAAACAGGCAGTTTTGGGGTCAGGGAAACAGAAACAGGCAGTTTTGGGGTCAGACACAGGGAAACGGAGAGTTTTGGGGTTAGGAAAACAGAAGCAGGGATCTTGGGATCAGGGAAACAGAAATGGAGTTTTGGGGACAGGGAAACAGAAACAGAGTTTTAGGGTCAGAGACAGGGAAACGGGGAGTTTTGGGGTCAGACACAGGGTAACAGGGAGTTTTGGGGTCAGGGACAGGGAATTTAGGGATCAGGGAAACGAGGAGTTTTGGGGACAGGGAAACAGGGAAACAGAGTTCTGGGGTCAGGGATCAGGGAAACAGGCAGTTTTGGGGTCAGGGAAACAGAAACAGGCAGTTTTGGGGTCAGACACAGGGAAACAGGGAGTTTTGGGGTCAGGGATTGGGAAATGGGGAGTTTTGGGGTCAGATGCAGGGAAACAGGCAGTTTTGGGGTCAGGGAAACAGAAACAGGGGGGATAGGGAAATGGGGAGTTTTGGGGTCAGGGAAACAGAAACAGGCAGTTTTGGGGTCAGGGAAACAGAAACAGGCAGTTTTGGGGTCAGACACAGGGTAACAGGGAGTTTTGGGGTCGGAGAAACAGGGAATTTAGGGATCAGGGAAACGGGGAGTTTTGGGGACAGGGAAACAGGGAAACAGAGTTCTGGGGTCAGGGAGAGGGAAACAGGCAGTTCTGGGGTCAGGGAAACAGAAACAGGCAGTTTTGGGGTCAGACACAGGGTAACAGGGAGTTTTGGGGTCAGGGATTGGGAAACGGGGAGTTTTGGGGTTAGCAAAACAGAAGCAGGGAGCTTGGGATCAGGGAAACAGAAATGGAGTTTTGGGGTCAGGGACAGGGAAACAGAGTTTTGGGGTCAGGGAAACAGAAACAGGAAGTTATGGGGTCAGGGATAGGGAAATGGGGAGTTTTGGGGTCAGGGAAACAGAAACAGGCAGTTTTGGGGTCAGGGAAACAGAAACAGGCAGTTTTGGGGTCAGGGACAGGGAAACGGGGAGTTTTGGGGTTAGGAAAACAGAAGCAGGGAGCTTGGGATCAGGGAAACAGAAATGGAGTTTTGGGGTCAGATACAGGGAAACAGGCACTTTTGGGGTCAGGGAAACAGAAACAGGAAGTTTTGGGGTCAGGGATAGGGAAATGGGGAGTTTTGGGGTCGGAGAAACAGGGAATTTAGGGATCAGGGAAATGGGGAGTTTTGGGGACAGGGAAACAGGGAAACAGAGTTTTGGGGTCAGGGATAGGGAAACAGGCAGTTTTGGGGTCAGACACAGGGAAACGGAGAGTTTTGGGGTCAGGGACAGAGAAACAGGGAGTTTTGGGGTTGGGGAAACAAAAACGGAGTTTTGGGGTCACGGAAACAGAAACAGGGAGTTTTGGGGTCAGGGATAGGGAAATAGGGAGTTTTAGGCACAGGGACAGGGAAACAGAGTTTTGGGGTCAGGGACAGGCAGTTATGAGGTCAGGAAAACAGGGAATTTTGGGGTCAGGGGAACAGGCAGTTTTGGGGTCAGGGAAACAGAAACAGGGAGTTTTGGGGTTAGGGATGGGGAAATGGGGAGTTTTGGGGTCAGAGAAACAGGCAGTTTTGGGGTTAGGGACAGGGAAATGGGGAGTTTTGGGGTCAGGCAGTTATGAGGTCAGGAAAACAGGGAGTTTTGGGGTCAGGGAAATGGGGAGTTTTGTGGTCAGGGACAGGGAAACAGGGAGTTTTGGGGTGCTCCAGAGAGGGGGTACCTCATATCCAAAGGTCAGGGCCATGATGGTGATGAGGAGCCCAAAAAACGCCTCGAGCTTCCTCAGGCCTGTAAGGAGGAGAAGTCCCATTGTCACCAAGGAGAGAAGAGCCCAAACCCAAACCCATCCAATCCCAATCCCATCCCAACCTCAATCCCAAACCCAAACCCATCCTAATTCCAATCCCAATCCCACCCCAATCCCATCCCAATCCCAACCCCATCTCAATCTCAAACCTAAATCCAAACCCATCCCAATCTCAATCCCAAACCCATCCCAATTCCATTTCCAATCCCAATCAAAATCCTAATCTCAAACCCACTCCAATCCCAATCCCACCCCAAACCCAATCTCATCCCAATCCCAATCCCATTCCATCTCAATCTGAAACCCAACCCCATCCCAATCTCAATCCCAACACCAATCCCATCCCAATCCCAAACCCATCCCAATTCCAATAGCAATCCAAATCCTAATCTCAAACCCATCCTAATCCCATCCCAAACCCACCCCAATCCCAACCCCAATCTCAACCTCAATCCCATCCCAATCCCAGACCCAACCCCAACCCCAATCCCAATTCAAATCCCAAACTCAATCCTAAACCCACCCCATTCCAAACCCAATCCCAAATCGAATCCTAATCCCAAACCCAATCCCAACCCCAATCCCCATCCCAAACCCCAAACCAATCCCAATTCCAAACCCATCCCAATCCCAATCCCAATCCAAATCCCAATCCCAAACCCACCCCAATCCCAATCTCCCTCGATACCAATCCCAATCCCACCCCAATCCCATCCCATTCCCAATCCCCAATTCCAAACCAATCCCAACCCCAAACCCAACCCCAATCCAAATCCCAAACTCACCCCATCCCAATCCCAAACCCATCCCAATCCTAAACCCATTCCAATCCCAAACCCATCCCAATCCCAACCCCAACCCCATCCCAATCCCAAACCCATCCCAATCCTAAACCCATCCCAATCCAAATCCCATCCCAATCCCATCCCAATCCCAAACCCATCCCAATCCCATCCCAATCCCAAACCCATCCCAAACCTAAACCCATCCCAATCCCAAACCAATCCCAATCCCAATCCCAAACCCATCCCAATCCCATCCCAATCCCATGCCACCCCACCCCCACCCCCAGCAGCGCTCACCGTATTTGTCGAGGAAGAGGAAGACGAAGGTGTCGGCGATGGTGATGAGCACCCCCCCCCAGAGAGGGATCCTGTGGGGTGAGAGCAGGGTCAGAGCCCCCCCAGAGCCCCAATTCCCCAAATCCCCAAAACCCCAAATCCCCAAAACCCCAAATCCCCAAACCCCCAAAACCCCAATTCCCTTCTCTTTGGGGCCTTTTTGGGGTGCAGCTGCCGGCCTGGGGCTTCCTCATGGCCTGGTGTCATCCCCAGCCCTTTTTGGGGTGCTCCTCATGGCCTGGTGTCACCCCCAGCCCTTTTTGGGGTGCTCCTCATGGCCTGGTGTCACCCCCAGCCCTTTTTGGGGCTTCCTCATGGCCTGGTGTCACCCCCAGCCCTTTTTGGGGTGCTCCTCATGGCCTGGTGTCACCCCCAGCCCTTTTTGGGGTGCTCCTCATGGCCTGGTGTCACCCCCAGCCCTTTTTGGGGTGCTCCTCATGGCCTGGTGTCACCCCCAGCCCTTTTTGGGGCTTCCTCATGGCCTGGTGTCACCCCCAGCCCTTTTTGGGGTGCTCCTCATGGCCTGGTGTCACCCCCAGCCCTTTTTGGGGTGCTCCTCATGGCCTGGTGTCACCCCCAGCCCTTTTTGGGGTGCTCCTCATGGCCTGGTGTCACCCCCAGCCCTTTTTGGGGTGCTCCTCATGGCCTGGTGTCACCCCCAGCCCTTTTTGGGGCTTCCTCATGGCCTGGTGTCACCCCCAGCCCTTCCCAGGTGGATCCCTGTGGGATCTGTCCCTGGGTGTCCCACTAAAACACCGAATTTGTGCTTAATTTCCACACAAAACGATCCCGGCACTAATGAGGTTCGTGGGATTCGTATTTTTGGCCCAAAAATGTTTTGCCCAAAGAAGAAAAAGAAAAAGAGTGAGAATGGAGGCGAGTGATGAAGAGACGGAGCGACACTCTGCTCCAGGAAAAGAAAATATTCAGAATGAGACTGGACACGTGCTGGCCAAACTACTGAGCTACTTGTTCATCAGGGGTTAAAATAGTGCAGCAAATTTAAAATATTGCAACAGATTTAAAATACAGCAAGAAATTTAAAACACTGCAGCAAATGTAAAACACCGCAGAAAATCGAAGACGTTGCGGAAAATTTAAAATATTGCACCAGATTTTAAACAGTGCACAAGATATAAGAAATTGCAGCAAATTTAAAATATTGCACCAGATTTTAAACAGTGCACAAGATATAAGACATCGCAGCAAATTTAAAATATTGCACCAGATTTTAAACAGTGCACCAGATATAAGACATTGCACCTAATTTAAAATATTGCACCAGATTTAAAATGTTGCTGCAGATTTAAAACACTGCAGCAAATGTAAAACATCGCAGAAAATCGAAGACGTTGCGGAAAATTTAAGACCTTGCAGCAAATTTAAAATATTGCACCAGATTTTAAATGTTGCTGCAGATTTAAAACACTGCAGCAAATTTAAAACATTGCAGCACATTTAAAATATTGCACCAGATTTAAAAGATTGCTGCAAATGTAAAACATTGCAGCAAATTTAAAATATTGCAGCAAATTTAAGGCGTGGTACCAAATGCAAAACATTGCAGCAAATTTAAAGCGTTTCACCCAATTTGAAATATTGCAGCAAATTTGAAACATTGCACCACATTTAAAACGTTGCACCAAATTTGAAATGTTCACCAAATTTAAAATATTACAGCAAATTTAAAATATTGCAGGAAATTTGAAACATTGCAACAAATTTAAAATATTGCACCAAATTTAGGGCATTGCAGCAAATTTAAAATATTGCTCCAAATTCAAGACATTGCAGCAAATTTTAAAATATTGCAGCAAATTTAAAACATTGCATCAAAAGTAAAATATTGCCTCAAATTTAAGCATTGCAGCAAATTTGAAACACTGCAGCAAATTTAAGGCATTGCACCAAAATTGAAACATTGCAGCAAATTTAAAATATTGCAGCAAATGTAAAACATTGCAGCAAATTTAAAATATTGCAGCAAATTTAAAATATTGCAGCAAATTTAAGGCATTGCACCAAAATTGAAACATTGTAGCAAATTTAAAATATTACAGCAAATTTAAAATATTGCAGGAAATTTAAGACATTGCAGCAAATTTAAGGCATTGCAATAATTTGAAACATTGCAGCACATTTAAAATATTGCACCAGATTTAAAACACTGCAGAAAATTTAAAATATTGTACCAGATTTAAGACGTTGCATCAGATTTAAAACATTACACCAAATTTAAAATATTACACCAAATTTAAAATATTGCACCAAATTTAAAATATTGCACCAAATTTAAGACAAGACATTACAGCAAATTTGAAACATTGCACCAAATTTAAAATATTGAAGCAAATTTAATATTCCTGCCCTCCCTGGAGTCCTGAATGGGGTGTGGGGTTTGGCAGGGAGCTGCACCCACATTTTGTGACAAAAAGGTACAAAAAAAGGTAAAAGAAATGAAATCAATGGTAGAAAAAAAGGAAATCAAAGATAAAAAGGTAAAAGAAATAAAATCAAAGGTACTATCAAGGTAAAAGAAATCAAGTCAAAGGTAGAAGAAATCAAATCAAAGACACAATCAAAGGTAAAAAAAGGTAGGAAAAAAGATAAAACAAATGAAATCAAAGGTACAAACCAAAGTAAAGAAATCAAATCAAAGGTACAAACAAAGGTAAAAAAAATAAAATCAAAGACACAATCAAAGGTAAAACAAATGAAATCAAAGGTAAATAAATCAAATCAAAGGTACAAACAAACGTCAAAGAAATCACATCAAATCAAAGACACAAAGAGAAATCAAATGAAATCAAAGGTAAAATAAATGGAATCAAATATAAAAAATTAAAAGAAATCAAATCAAAGATACAATAAAAGATAAAACAAATGAAATCAAAGATACAAAGGTAAAAGAAATCAAATCAGAGGTTCAATGGTAAAAGAAATTAAATCAAAGGTACAAAAAAATTAAATCAAAGGTACAATTAAAGGTAAAAGAAACCGAATCAAAGGTAAAAGAAATGAAATCCAAGGTAAAATAAATGAAATCCAAGGTAAAATAAATGGAATCCAAGGTAGAACAAATGAAATCAAAGGTAAAATAAATGGAATCCAAGGTAAAACAAATGGAATCCAAGGTAAAACAAATGGAATCCAAGGTAAAATAAATTAAATCCAAGGTAAAATAAATTAAATCCAAGGTAAAATAAATGAAATCCAAGGTAAAAGAAATGGAATCCAAGGTAAAAGAAATGAAATCCAAGGTAAAATAAATTAAATCAAAGGTAAAACAGATGAAATCCAAGGTAAAACAAATGGAATCCAAGATAAAATAAATTAAATCAAAGGTAAAACAAATGAAATCCAAGGTAAAATAAATGGAATCCAAGGTAAAATAAATGGAATCCAAGGTAAAACAAATGAAATCCAAGGTAAAATAAATGGAATCCAAGGTAAAATAAATGGAATCCAAGGTAAAAGAAATGGAATCCAAGGTAAAATAAATGGAATCAAAGGTAAAACAAATGGAATCCAAGGTAAAATAAATGAAATCAAAGGTAAAACAGATGAAATCCAAGGTAAAAGAAATGGAATCCAAGGTAAAATAAAAGAAATCCAAGGTAAAATAAATGGAATCCAAGGTAAAATAAATGGAATCCAAGGTAAAACAAATGGAATCCAAGGTAAAATAAATTAAATCAAAGGTAAAAAAGATGAAATCCAAGGTAAAACAAATGGAATCCAAGATAAAATAAATTAAATCAAAGGTAAAACAAATGGAATCCAAGATAAAATAAATTAAATCAAAGGTAAAACAGATGAAATCCAAGGTAAAACAAATGGAATCCAAGATAAAATAAATTAAATCAAAGGTAAAAAATGAAATCCAAGGTAAAACAAATGGAATCCAAGGTAAAATAAATTAAATCAAAGGTAAAACAGATGAAATCCAAGGTAAAAGAAATGGAATCCAAGGTAAAATAAAAGAAATCCAAGGTAAAATAAATGGAATCCAAGGTAAAATAAATGGAATCCAAGGTAAAAGAAATGAAATCAAAGGTAAAATAAATGAAATCCAAGGTAAAACAAATGGAATCCAAGGTAAAATAAATGAAATCCAAGGTAAAACAGATGGAATCCAAGGTGAAACAAACGGAATCCAAGGTGAAAAGGCCCAACAGACGCGAGTCCCTGCCCGCACTCACCGGCCCACCGAGAGCAGGTTGATGGCGATGGCAGAGCCGATCACCTCCTGCATGTCCGAGCCGATGATGGCCAGCTCCACCATGAGCCACAGCAGCACCCGGGGCACCTGGGGAGAAAAAACAGGGATGGGAAATGGGGAAAAATGGGAAAAAATGGGAAAAAATGGGAAAATACAGGAAAAAACATGGAAAAAAAGGGAAAAAATGGGAAAAAACGGGGAGAAAATGGGGAAAAGCCGATGATGGCCAGCTCCACCATGAGGCACAGCATGATCCGGGGCACCTGGGGGATAAAAAACAGGGACATGGAAATGGGGGAAAATGGGAAAAAAACAGGAAAAATGGGAGAAACGGCGGAAAATGGGGGAAAAAATGGGAAAAAATGGGAAAAAATTGGGAAAAAAGCCGATGATGGCCAGCTCCACCATGAGCCACAGCATGACCTGGGGCATCTGGGGGGAAAAACCAGGGACATGGAAATGGGGAAATGGTGAAAAATGGGAAAAAATGGGAAAAAATGGGAAAAAAAACGGGAGAAAACGGGGAAAAAAACAGGGGGAAAAAATGGGAAAAAAGCAAATGATGGCCAGCTCCACCATGAGGCACAGGATGATCAGGGGCACCTGGGGGATAAAAAACAGGGACATGGAAATGGGAGAAAATGGGTAAAAACAGGAAAAATGGGAGAAATGGGGAAAAATGGGGCAAAAAACAGGAAAAATGGGGAAAAAACAAGGGAAAAAATGGGAAAAAAGCCAATGATGGCCAGCTCCACCATGAGCCACTGGATGATCTGGGGCACCTGGGGGATAAAAAACAGGGATGGGAAATGGGGAAATGGGGAAAAATGGGAAAAACAGGGGAAAAATGGGAAAAATGGGAAAATACAGGAAAAAACGGGGAAAAAAAGGGAAAAAATGGGAAAAAACGGGGAGAAAATGGGGAAAAGCCGATGATGGCCAGCTCCACCATGAGGCACAGCATGATCCGGGGCACCTGGGGGGTAAAAAACAGGGACATGGAAATGGGGAAAAACAGGGAAAAAACAAGACAAAAAATGGGCAAAAATGGGAAAAATGGGGGAAATGGGGAAAAAACCGGGAAAAAATGGGAAAAAAACAGGGGAAAAAATGGGAAAAAAGCAAATGATGGCCAGCTCCACCATGAGGCGCAGCATGAGCCGGGGCACCTGGGGGATAAAAAACAGGGACATGGAAATGGGGAAAAATGGGAAAAAAACAGGAAAAATGGGAGAAATGGGGAAAAATGGGGGAAAAAATGGGAAAAAAACAGGGGAAAAAATGGGAAAAAAGCAAATGATGGCCAGCTCCACCATGAGGTGCAGCATGAGCCGGGGCACCTGGGGGATAAAAAACAGGGACATGGAAATGGGGAAAAATGGGAAAAAAACAGGAAAATGGGAGAAATGGGGAAAAATGGGGGAAAAAATGGGAAAAAATGGGAAAAATTTGGGAAAAAAGCCAATGATGGCCAACTCCACCATGAACCACAGGATGATCCGGGGCACCTGGGGGAATAAATGGACATGGAAATAGGGAAAATGGGGAAAAATGGGGAAAACCAGGGGAAAATGGGAAAAAATGGGAAATAACAGGAAAAGCTGGTGATGGCCAGCTCCACCATGAGCCACAGGATGATCCGAGGGAATTGAGGGGATAAAAAACAGGGACATGGAAATGGGAAAAATAGGAAAAAAATGGGAAAAAATGGGAAAATACAGGAAAAATGGGGAAAAAAGGAGGAAAAAAAGGGGGGGGAAGGGGGGAAATTGGGGGGGGGGGGGGGGAATAGGGGAAAAATGGGGGAAAAAAAACAGGGAAAATTTGAAAAAAATAGGGAAAAACCAGGGAAAACCAGGGAGGAATGGGGGAAAATGGGCTAAAAGCCAGGGAAAAGCAGAAAAAAAAACAGGGAAAAAAACAGAGGAAAAAGCAGGGCAAACACCCAGGGAAAGAGCAGGGACAAACATCCCCCGTGGGCAGGAACGGGGTCACCGCCCTGCCCGGGCTGGCACGAACCCAGGGCTGCTGGGGAGCTGAAACCGCAGCTGGGAGGTGGCACCCAGCCCCAGGGCACCCAGACCACCTCCTGTGGCAATGCCAGGAGGATCCAGGGCCATTCCAGCTCCTGTGGCAATGCCAGGGCACTGGGACCAACCCCTGTGGCAATGCCAGGAGGATCCAAGGCAATGCCAGCCCAGCTCCTGTGGCAATGCCAGGAGGATCCAGGGCCACTCCAGCTCCTGTGGCAATGCCAGGAGGATCCAGGGCCATTCCAGCTCCTGTGGCAATGCCAGGAGGATCCAGGGCACCGGGACCAGCCCAGCCCCTGCCCAGCTGGCAGAGGGAAATGCGGGAGCTGCAGCTGTGGGGAAACCGGGAGTGAGCGTGGGGAGACATTCCAGGGCAGGGCAGGGCCACTGCCAGGGTGGGGACACCCAAGGGAGCAGGGATGGGACACCCAATGTCCCCAGAGACAGGGATGGCATCCAAAATATCCCCAGACACAGGGATGGGACACCCAATGTCCCCAGAGACAGGGATGGCATCCAAAATGTCCCCAGACACAGGGATGGCAGCCCAAATGTCCCCACAGAGACTGGGATGGCATCCAAAATGTCCCCACAGAGACAGGGATGGGACACCCAATGTCCCCAGACACAGGGATGGCATCCAAAAGGTCCCCAGACACAGGCATGGCACTCCAAATGGGACATCCCAAATGTCCTCACAGAAACAGAGATGGGAGATCCCAAATGTCCCTACAGTCACAGGGATGGGACACCCAAATGTCCCCATGGACGTAGGGATGGGACATCCCAAATGGGACACCCCCAAATGTCCCCACAAACACAGGGATGGCATCCCAAATGTCCCCACAGAGACAGGGATGGCATCCAAAATGTCCCCAGACACAGGGATGGGACACCCAATGTCCCCAAAGAGACAGAGATGGCATCCAAAATGTCCCCACAGCCACAGAAATGGGAGATGTGGGAGATCCCAAATGTGCCCCCAACCACAGGGATGGGACATCCCCAAATGTCCCCACAGCCACAGGGATGGCATCACAATGTCCCCAGACAGAGGGATGGGCATCCCAAATAGGACATCCCAAATGTCCTCACAGTCAGAGGGATGGGATGTCCCAAATGTCCCCACAGCCCTTCCCCGTGCACAGGGACTGGACATCCCACGGGCCTCAGGGACACCCTGGGACCACCAGGGACACTGGGGGGGGTCCCCTGCCTTCTGCCCCCCCCCATCCTCCCCAATTCCCCAGGACTGACCCCAGCCCCCTGTGGCACCCCGAAATACCTGGTGCAGTGTCACCCAGCCACCCTGGGGACCTTGGGCAGTGTCACCCACCTACCCTGAGGACCTTGGGCAGTGTCACCCAGCCACCCTGAGGACCTTGGGCAGTGTCACCCACCCACCTTGAGGACCTTGGGCAGTGTCACCCAGCCACCCTGAGGACCTTGGGCAGTGTCACCCAGCCACCCTGGGGACCTTGGGCAGTGTCACCCAGCCACCCTGGGGACCTTGGGCAGTGTCACCCACCTACCCTGAGGACCTTGGGCAGTGTCACCCAGCCACCCTAAGGACCTTGGGCAGTGTCACCCAGCCACCCTGAGCACCCAGGGCAGTGTCACCCAGCCACCCTGAGCACCCAGGGCAGTGTCACCCAGCCACCCTGGGGACCTTGGGCAGTGTCACCCACCTACCCCAGCCCCCCGTGGCACCCCTGAGCAGCCAGGGCAGTGTCCCAGCCCCCTCCCCGTGCCCCTGGCACCCACCTTGTGGTACTGGCGGTGGCACACCTCGGCCAGGTGCAGCCCTGTGACCACGCCCAGCCTGGCCGCCAGCCGCTGCAGCAGCAGCCCGATGATGGTGGCCAGCAGCAGCACCCACAGCAGCTGGGGACACACAGGGGACAGGGGACATCAGTGTGGGGGGACACGGGGGACATCAGTGTGGGGGGACACACAGGGGACAGGGGACATCAGTGTGGGGGGACACGGGGGACATCAGTGGGTGGGGAGACACACAGGGGACATCAGTGTGGGGGGACACGGGGGACATCAGTGTGGGGGGACACGGGGGACATCAGTGTGGGGGGACACAGGGGACATCAGTGGGTGGGGAGACACACAGGGGACATCAGTGTGGGGGGACACGGGGACCATCAGTGTGGGGGGACATGGGGGACACACAGGGGACAGGGGACATTAGTGTGGGGGGACACACAGGGGACATCAGTGGGTGGGGGGACACAGGGACACACAGGGGACATCAGTGGGTGGGGAGACACACAGGGACACACACAGGGGACAGGGGGGACATCAGTGTGGGGGGACACACACAGGGACACGGGGGACATCAGTGGGTGGCGGGACACACACAGGGACACACAGGGGACACCAGTGGGTGGCGGGACACAGGGACACAGGGGGACACAGGGGAACATCAGTGGTGGGGGGACACAGGGGTACAGGGGACACAGATAGGGGACACAGGGGACATCAGTGGGTAGGGGGACACAGGGGACACAGGGACACACAGGGGACACCAGTGGGTGGGGGGACACACAGGGGACACGGCAGCCCCGGTCACCCCCGTGCTGGGCTGCTCCAAACCCCGATGTTGAGGATTTTGAGGAGTTCTGACCCCAGAGCTGGAGTGGGGTGGATCCAAAGGGACACCAGGCCAGGATCCCCCTCTCTGGGACAGCCCCAGTGTCCCCACAGCCCCAGCGATGGGACATCTCAAATGGGACATCCCAAATGGGACATCCCAAATGGGACATCCCAAATGTCCCCACAACCACAGGGATGTGACATCTCCAATGTCCCCACAGCCACAGGGATGGGATATCCCAAATGGGACATCCCAAATGAGAGGTCCCAAATGTCCCCACAGGGATGTGACATCTCCAATGTCCCCACAGCCCTTTCACAGTGCACATGGGACATCCCAAATGTCCCCACAACCCCAGGGATGGGACATTTTCCCCACAGCCCTCCCCAGAGCATAGGGATGGGACATCCCAAATGTCCCCACGACCATAGGAATGTGACATCCCAAATGGGACATCCCCAATGTCCCCACAGCCCTTCCCAGTGCACATGGGACATGCCAAATGTCCCCACAACCATAGGGATGGGAGATCCCCAATGTCCCCACAGGGATGGGACATCCCCAATGGGACATCCCAAAAGGGACATCCCGAAAGGGACATCCCCAATGTCCCCACAGCCCCAGGGATGGGACATCCCAAATGGGACATCCCAAAAGGGACATCCCGAAAGGGACATCCCCAATGTCCCCAGAGCCCCAGGGATGGGACATCCCAAATGGGACATCCCAAAAGGGACATCCCCAATGTCCCCACAGCCCCAGGGATGGGACATCCCAAATGGGACATCCCCAATGTCCCCACAGCCACATCCCCAATGTCCCCACAGGGATGGGAGATCCCAAATGCGACATCCCCAATGTCCCCACAGCCACAGGAATGGAGATCCCAAATGGGATATCCCAAAAGGGACATCCCCAATGGGACATCCCCAATGTCCCCACAGCCACATCCCCAATGTCCCCACAAGGATGGGAGATCCCCAATGGGACATCCCCAATGTCCCCACAGCCCCAGGGATGGGACATCCCAAAAGGGACATCCCCAATGGGACATCCCCAATGTCCCCACAGCCACATCCCCAATGTCCCCACAAGGATGGGAGATCCCCAATGGGACATCCCCAATGTCCCCACAGCCACATCCCCAATGTCCCCACAGCCACATCCCCAATGTCCCCACAAGGATGGGAGATCCCCAATGGGACATCCCCAATGTCCCCACAGCCACAGGAATGGAGATCCCAAATGCGACATCCCCAACGTCCCCCCAGCCCCAGGGATGACCCCGCACTCTCTGGGTGCCCCCAGCCCCCCGTGTGACATTGCTGGTGACATTCTGGGGTCCCTGCCCACCTTGAAGCCGGCCACAGCCCCTGACTGCAGGTCGGACTCGATGTTGCCGGGGTCCAGGTACGCGATGCTCATCAGGAACCCCGGGCCCGTGAACGCCCACAGCTTGCGGAAGCTGAAGCAGGAATGCTGCGGGAGGGACACAAATTAACCCATGAATTAATTAATTCCATCACTGGCACCCAACAGGGGTCTCTTCAAGAGGTGTCCTAAGATCTTGGAGATTTATTTCACGCCCAAGAGAGCGCAGCTACCTCAGATGGCACAAAATCAGCAGGATGGTTTCTGTGGTGGTGTTGGAAACAAAAAGGTTTTAATAAAAGGCAAAACAACAAAGCTCCTTATAGAGAAAAACTGAGTTAGGGCAAGATGGAAAAAAGCCAAATTCCACTGATGTAAGGGTCTCCTCCAGCCAGGTCTCATGAGCTCTTGGAGATTTATCTCACACCCAAGACAGCTCAGCTACTTCAGATGGATAAAATCAGCAGTGGTGATGTTGGAAACAAAAAAAAAATTAAATAAAAAGCAAAATAACAAAGCTCTTTATAGAGAAAACCTGAGCTAGGTACAAGAGGGGAAAAAAATGAACTCCACTGCTGTAAGGAGCTCTTCAAGCCTGGTCTCATAAGCTTTTGAGATCTATTTCACACCCAAGAGAGCTCAGCTACCTCAGATGGCACAAAATCAGCAGGATGGCTTCTGTGGTGGTGTTGGAAACAAAAAGGTTTTAATAAAAGGCAAAACAAAGCTCCTTATAGAGAAAAACTGAGTTAGGGCAAGATGGAAAAAAAGCCAAATTCCACTGATGTAAGGGTCTCCTCCAGCCAGATCTCATGAGCTCTTGGAGATTTATCTCACACCCAACACAGCTCAGCTACTTCAGATGGATAAAATCAGCAGTGGTGGTGCTGGAAACAAAAAAAAGAAATTAAATAAAGGCAAAATGACATATCTCCTTATAGAGAAAACCTGAGCTGGGTGCAAGAGGGGAAAAAATGAACTCCACTGATGTAAGGAGCTCTTCAAGCCTGGTCTCATAAGCTTTTGAGATCTATTTCACACCCAAGAGAGCTCAGCCACCTTAGGAGGCACAAAATCAGCAGGATGGCTTCTGTGGTGGTGTTAGAAACAGAAAAGTTTTAAGAAAAGGCAAAATAACAAAGCTCCTTATAGAGAAAAACTGAGTTAGGGCAAGATGGAAAAAAGCCAAATTCCACTGATGTAAGGGTCTCCTCCAGCCAGGTCTCATGAGCTCTTGGAGATTTATCTCACACCCAACACAGCTCAGCTACTTCAGATGGATAAGATCAGCAGTGGTGGTGCTGGAAACAAAAAATTTAAAATAAAAAGCAAAATAACAAAGCTCTTTATAGAGAAAAACTCAGGGCAAGAGGGAAAAGAACCCCACTACACTGATATAAGGGTCTCTTTGAGCCAGGTCTCATAAGGTTTTGGAGATTTATATCACATTTGAGAGAGCTTAACTACCTCTGAAGGCATAAAATCAGCTGGGTGGCTTCTGCGGTGGTGTTAGAAACAAAAAGGTTTTAATAAAAGACAAAATAACAAAACTCTTTATACAGAAAAACTGTGTTAGAGCAAGAGGGGAAATAACCAAACTCCACTGCTGTAAGGGTCTCTTCGAGCCAGGTCTCATCAGCTCTTGGAGATTTGTACACCCAAGACAGCTCAGCTACCTTTGAAGCCATAAAATCAGCACAATGGCTTTTGTGGCAGTGTTAGAAATAAAAAAGTTTTAATAAAAGGCAAAATAACAAATCTCCTTATAGAGGAAAAACTGAGTTAGGGCAAGAGGTTTTTGCTCCTGGGGTTATTTCCTTTGTAAAGTGACAAAGGACAGTTTGGTCACTGTCAACAAGAGGCTCATTGCTGTGTCACCCCAGCTCAGCCTGATCCTAAACCCACCCCAAACTCTGCAGGGCTGGGAAACCAAAGCAGGCCCTGATCTCACCCTAAACCCGGCCTGACCCTAAACCCGGCCTGACCCTGAGCCCAGCCTGACCCTAAACCCGGCCTGATCCTAAACCCGGCCTGACCCTAAACCCAGCCTGATCCTAAACCCGGCCTGATCCTAAACCCAGCCTGACCCTAAACCCAGCCTGACCCTAAACCCAGCCTGATCCTAAACCCAGCCTGATCCTAAACCCAGCCTGATCCTAAACCCAGCCTGACCCTAAACCCAGCCTGATCCTAAACCCAGCCTGATCCTAAACCCAGCCTGACCCTAAACCCAGCCTGACCCTAAACCCAGCCTGATCCTAAACCCAGCCTGATTCTGAGCCCAGCCTGATCCTAAACCCGGCCTGATTCTGAGCCCAGCCTGATCCTAAACCCAGCCTGATTCTGAGCCCAGCCTGACCCTAAACCCGGCCTGATCCTAAACCCAGCCTGATCCTGAGCCCAGCCCGATCCTAAACCCAGCCTGATCCTGAGCCCAGCCTGCTCAGAAACTCAGCCTGACCCTAAACCCGGCCTGTTCCTAAACCCAGCCTGACCCTGAGCCCAGCCTGACCCTAAACCCGGCCTGTTCCTAAACCCAGCCTGACCCTAAACCCGGCCTGACCCTAAACCCGGCCTGACCCTAAACCCAGCCTGACCCTGAGCCCAGCGCAAAGCTGGGATTGCTGGGCCCAGTCTGGGCTGTCCCCAGGCTCTGGGACAGCCAAGGTGGCACCCATGGGACCCCAGGGGGAAGCAGGACCCTCCCCAGGGGCAGGGGGCACTGGTGGCCACGGGACAGAGGGGACAATGGGGACAAAGGGGACAGGGGGACCAGTGTCACGAGCCCAGCCACAGCTCCCATCCCTGATAAGGGACACAAAGGCCCCTCAGGGTCCCTCCCTGAGCCCTGCCAGGGCCCTTCCCTGCCCTCTGGCTGCTCCAAATCCCCCGGCATCAATCATTAACACACCTGGGGCCTCACAAATCCCCCAGAGCACGGCAGAGCCCTTCCCCCTCCCCTCCCCCTGTCCCAGTCATTCCCAGTACAGGCTGAAGGGGAACCGGGGCCCTGCCAGTGACTCAGGGGGCTCTGAGGGTGATTTTCCAGCAGGAAATGACCCAACCTAAACCAGGTTTTGACCCAAAAACTGTTTCCTCATAATTTCTTGTGATTTTTCATCATTGCTGAGCTGGCAGGAGCTGAAATCCCAGATTTTATTCCTGACTGGGAAATTCCAACATTGGGAAATGCCAACAACCCCCTGCTCCCTCCTTGTGCTGCCCAAACCAGGGGGGCACCAGGAGAGCCCGAAACCCCCCAGGAGCACAGGGATGGGAGATCCCAATGTCCCCTCAGGGATGGGACACCCCCAATGTCCCCACAGGGATGGGACACCCCAATGTCCCCACAGGGATGGGAGATCCCAATGTCCCCTCAGGGATGGGACACCCCCAATGTCCCCACAGGGATGGGACACCCCAATGTCCCCACAGGGATGGGACACCCCAATGTCCCCAAAGTCACAAGGATGGCAGATCTGGGAGATCCCAAATGTCCCCACAGCCACGGGGATGGGAGATCCCCAATGTCCCGAAAGTCACAGGGATTGGAGATCTGGGAGATCTCAAATATCCCCACAGGGATGGGACATCCCAATGTCCCCACAGGGATGGGACACCCCAATGTCCCAAGGATGGGAGATCTGGGAGATCCCAAATGTCCCCACAGCCACAGGGATGGGAGATCCCCCATGTCCCCACAGGGATGGGACCCCAATGTCCCCAAAGTCACAAGGATGGCAGATCTGGGAGATCTCAAATATCCCACAGGGATGGGACACCCCAATGTCCCCATAGGGATGGGACACCCCCAATGTCCCCACAGGGATGGGAGATCCCAATGTCCCCACAGGGATGGGACACCCCAATGTCCCCAAAGTCACAAGCATGGCAGATCTGGGAGATCTCAAATGTCCCCACAGGGATGGGACATCCCATGATGAGCCCCCACTCTGCCCAGGCCTTTTCTGCTCTTTGGCTGCTCCAAGCAGGATCCAAATCTCTGGGATCCATCATGAACAGGGGTCTCACAGCCCAGACCATGGCAGACCCCTCCCAGTCACTCCCAGTCCAGGCTGGAGGGGAACTGGAGCCCTGGCAGTGACTCAGGGCTGTCTGGGGCTGATTTTTCCAGCAGTTTTCCCCACTCACTGTCTCATCCTCAGGGGGTTCCTGCTGCTGGGGATGGTGCTGAGCACGCCCTGAGCCCCCCACCCTGCCCAGGCCTTTTCCTGCTCTTTGGCTGCTCCAAGCAGGATCCAAATCCCTGGGATCCACCACTAACAGCCCCCCAGACCAGGGCAGACCCCTCCCAGTCACTCCCAGTCCAGGCTGGAGGGGAACTGGAGCCCTGGCAGTGACTCGGGGGTGTCTGGGGCTGATTTTTCCAGCAGGGATTTCCCCACTCACCGTCTCGTCCTCGGGGATGGGGATCTTGCTGTCAAAGTAGGTGCTGAAGGGCTCCTCATCCTCAGCCTCGGGGGGCTGCAGGGGGTTCCTGCTGCTGGAGATGGTGCTGAGCACCCCCCCGGGCTCCCCAGAGACATCCTCTGCAGGGACACAGAAAATGGGTTCAAAATCATGGAAATTTGGGGAGTTAGAAAGGAATTCAGGCTTGGTAAACCCTGGGGAATGGTAAAGGTCAGCCCTGGGAATGTCAGGCCTTGTGTGTGCTGGATCAGGTGAAACTGCATCAATGTGTGAAAAATATTTATTGATAAATAATTATTAGATATTATTATTGTTCAAAGAATCATGAGAAACCGTGTCAGGGGTTTGAGGGGATCACAAGAAATCTGTGCTTGGATGGAATCAATGTCTGCAACAGAACAATGTCAGTTTAATAATTTTTATGTCAATTATATAATGATAGAATATAAAACTACACCTGTGTAATCAGTGTATGATAAATAATATAATTGTTAGATATAATTATTGTTTAAAGAATCATGAGAGACTATGTTGGGGTTTGAGGGGGATCATGAAAAATCCCTGCTTGGATGGAATCAATGTCTACAACAGAACAATGTCAGTTTAATTATTAATAGGTAAATTATATAATGATAGAATATAAAACTACACCTGTGTATTCAGTGTATGATAAATAATATAATTATTAGATATAATTATTGTTTAAAGAATCATGAGAAACTACGTTAGGAGTTTGAGGGGGATCACGAGAAATCCGTGCTTGGATGGAATCAATGTATACAACAGAACAATGTCAGTTTAATCATTAATATGTCAATTATATAATGATAGAATATAAATCTGCACCTGTGTAATCAGTGTATGATAAATAATATAATTGTTAGATATAATTATTGTTCAACTGTAAGAAGAATCATGAGAAACTGTGTTAGGAGTTTGAGGGGGATCACAAGAAATCCATGCTTGGATGGAATCAATGTATACAATAGAACAATGTCAGTTTAATAATTAATATTTAAATGATATATTGATAGAATAGAATATAAATCTGCACCTGTGTAATCAGTATATTATAAATAATATTATTAGATATAATTATTGTTTAAAGAATAATGAGAAACTATGTCAGGGATTTGAGGGGGATCACATGAAATCCATGCTTGGATGAAATCAATGTATACAACAGAACAATGTCAGTTTAATCATTAATATGTAAATTATATAATGACAGAATATAAAACTACACCTGTGTAATCAGTGTATGATAAATAATATAATTGTTAGATATAATTATTGTTCAACTGTAAGAAGAATCATGAGAAACTATGTCAGGGGTTTGAGGGGATCATGAGAAATCTGTGCTTGGATGAGATCAATGTCTACAAAACAATGTCAGTTTAATAATTAATATTTGAATTATATAATGATAGAATATAAAACTGCACCTGTGTAATCAGTGTATGATAAATAATATAATTGTTAGATATAATTATTGTTCAACTGTAAGAAGAATCATGAGAAACTATGTTAGGAGTTTGAGTGGGATCACAAGAAATCCGTGTTTGGATGAAATCATTGCATACAACAGAACAACGTCAGTTTAATAATTAATATTTAAATGATATATTGATAGAATAGAATATAAATCTGCACCTGTGTAATCAGTATATGATAAATAATATAATTGTTAGATGTAATTATTGTTTAATTATAAGCAGAATCATGAGAAATTTTGTTAGGGGTTTGAGGGGGATCACAAGAAATCTGTGCTTGGATGAGATCAATGTCTACAAAACAATGTCAGTTTAATAATTAATATTTGAACTATATAATGATAGAATATAAAACTGCACCTGTGTAATGAGTGTATGATAAATCATGTAATTATTAGATATAATTGTTTAAAAAATCATGAGGAACTATGTCAGGGGTTTGAGGGGGATCACGAGAAATCCCTGCTTGGATGAAATCAATGTATACAATAGAACAATGTCAGTTTAATAATTACTATTTAAATTATGTAATGATAGAATATAAAACATGTTCAGGTCAAAATGTCAGGTCACATTTGGGTCTGTACCCCTGACACCCTGAGCTCCTCAATAAAAGCACTGCTGGTGTTATATAATTATAATCAAGAATCAAGATCAATAATAATCAATCATAATTAATAATCAATATCAATCAACCAATAATCATTCTGTGATTTTGTGTTCCTGAACATAAACAGAGGGACGGGAGCACTGAGCAGCCCTGCAGGGACAGGAGATCTGACAGGAGCCCCACAAGCCAGCACAGCTGATGATTAATTGATCACTAATTAAGTGATAAAGGGGTAATTGAATTAAAATACCCCACCCTGCACCTCTCAGAATCCCCTCTCCCTCCTGGTTCCAGGCTGGGATTTATTTATTTCAGATAATTAAAAAAAAAAAAACAAAAACATCCTGGGGGCTGATCAGGAGTAGTGGAGGAGCAGCCAAAATGATTAATGATTAATTAATGATTAATTTGGATGAGGCAGATCCCAGAGAGGGCTGGGGCTGCTCCTGCAGCTCCATCCCAGCCTGTCCCGCTGGATCCCGGGGAATCCAACACTGGGAACAAGGGCCAGGGGGGGATGGCCCAGCTGGGAGAGCCTGGGGGCTCCTGGGGCTCCAGAGGCGAGGGGTGAGGAGAGGAGCAGGGCCAGCCTGCAGGATCCCACAGCCCCAACTCCCACATCCCCAGTTCCCACAGCCCCAGTTCCCACATTCCACAGCCCCAATTCCCACAGCCCCACATTCCCACAGCCCCACATTCCCACATCCCCAATTCCCACAGCCCCACATTCCCACATCCCCAATTCCCACAGCCCCACATTCCCACATCCCCAATTCCCACATCCCCAATTCCCACAGCCCCACATTCCACATCCCCAATTCCCACAGCCCCATATTCCACATCCCCAATTCCCACATTCCACATCCCCAATTCCCACATCCCCACATTCCACATCCCCAATTCCCACAGCCCCATATTCCACATCCCCACATTCCACATCCCCATATTCCCAATTCCCACATTCCACATCCCCACCTTCTGCCCCGACACCAGCAGCAGAATCTCCATCCTGTGCTCTCTCCCAGTCCCTCACAACCCCACAGAACCCCACAGAATCCCACACTCTCTCCCAATCCCATGCTCGATCCTAAACTCCCTCCAAATCCTATACAATCCCACACTCTCCCAATCCTGTAAAACTCCCCCAACCCCACACTACCCCACATTCTCTCCCAAGCCCATACAACCCCACACTCTCTCCCCACACAATCCCATCCTCTCTCCAAATCCCACACAATCCCATACTTGATCCCAGTCCATACTCGACCCCACATTCTCTCCCAATCCTATACAATCTCACACAATTCCACATAATCCCACAGTCTCTTCCAATCCTAAACAACCCCACACTCTCTTCCAATCCTACACTATCCCACACTCACTCCCAATCCTTTACAATCCCACACTGTCTCCCAAATCCCACATAACCCCACACTCTCTCCCAGTCCCATACTCGACCCCACATTCTCTCCCAGTCCCTCACAATCCCACACTTGATGCCAGTCCCATACTCGATCCCATAGTCTCTCCAAATCCCACACCCTCCCAGTCCCACACAACCCCACACAACTCCACACTCTCTCCCAGTCCCACACAACCCCACACTCTCTCCCAGTCCTAAACAACCCCACACTCTTTTCCAATCCCTCACAATCCCACACAATCCCATACTGTCTCCTAATCCCACACTTGATCCCATATTCTCTCCCAGTCCCACACAACCCCACACTCACTCCCAATCCTATACAATCCCACACAACCCCACGCTCTCTTCTAATCCCACATAACCCCACACAATCCCATTCTCTCATACAACTCCACACTCTCTCCCAATCCTGTAAAACCCCACACAGCCCCACTCTCCCAATCCTATACAATCCCATACAACCCCACACTCTCTCCCAACTCCATGCAATCCCATGCTGTCTCCTAGTTCCATACTCAATCCCATTCTCTCTCCTAGTCCCACACAACCCCACACTCTCTCCACACACAATCCCACATCACCCCACACTCTCTCCCAGTCCCATACTAGACCCCACATTCTCTCCCAGTCCCTCACAATCCCACACTTGATGCCAGTCCCATACTCGATCCCATAGTCTCTCCAAATCCCACACAACCCCACACAACTCCACACTCTCTCCCAGTCCTAAACAACCCCACACTCTTTTCCAATCCCTCACAATCCCACACAATCCCATACTGTCTCCTAATCCCACACTTGATCCCATATTCTCTCCCAATCCCACACAACCCCACACTCTCTCCCAGTCCCATACTCGACCCCACATTCTCTCTCAATCCCTCACAATCCCATACTTGATGCCAGTCCCATACTCGATCCCATACTCGATCCAAATCCCACACAACCCCACACAACCCCACACTCTCTCCCAGTCCTAAACAACCCCACACTCTTTTCCAATCCCTCACAATCCCACACAATCCCATACTGCCTCCTAATCCCACACTTGATCCCATATTCTCTCCCAGTCCCACACAACCCCACACAACTCCACACTCTTGCCCGGTCCCACACAATCCCACACTCTCTCTTAGTCCTAAACAACCCCACACTCTTTTCCAATCCCTCACAATCCCACACTTTCCCAATCCCACACAATCCCATACTGTCTCCTAATCCCACACTTGATCCCATATTCTCTCCCAATCCCACACAACCCCACACTCTCTCCCAGTCCCATACTCGACCCCACATTCTCTCTCAATCCCTCACAATCCCATACTTGATGCCAGTCCCATACTCGATCCCATACTCGATCCAAATCCCACACAACCCCACACAACCCCACACTCTCTCCCAGTCCTAAACAACCCCACACTCTTTTCCAATCCCTCACAATCCCACACTTTCCCAATCCCACACAATCCCATACTGTCTCCTAATCCCACACTTGATCCCATATTCTCTCCCAGCCCCTCACAATCCCATACTCGATCCCATACTCAATCCTATACTCTCTCCAAATCCCACGCTCTCTCCCAATCCTATAAAACCCCCCACAGCCCCCCACTCTCTCCCAGCCCCCCAGAGCCCCCCCAGCCGCACTCACTGCCTTTCTCCCCCGGTGCCATCCCCTGCCCTCCGCAGCCGCCGCGCTCTGAGCCGGGCCGGGCCGGGCCGGGCAGGGCAGAGCTGCCATTGCATCACCGCGGCCCCGGCTCCTCCTCCTCCTCCTCCGCCTCCTCCTCCTCCTCCCCCGCCCGGCCGGGGCCTCCTCGGACAGGGGAACCGTGCTGGGAACTGCCCAGGTGTGCAGGGATCTGTGTCAGAGCTGCCCAGGTGTGCTGGAAACTGCCCAGGTGTGCAGGGAGCTGCCCAGGTGTGCTGGGAACCCTGCTGGGAACTGCCCAGGTGTGCTGGGAACTGCCCAGGTGTGCTGGGATCTGTGTCAGAGCTGCCCAGGTGTGCAGGGAGCCCTACTGGAACTGCCCAGGTGTGCTGGGAACTGTGTCAGAGCTGCCAAGGTGTGCTGGGAACTGCCCAGGTGTGCTGGGAACCCTGTCAGAACTGCCCAGGTGTGCAGGGAGCCCTACTGGAACTGCCCAGGTGTGCTGGGAACTGCCCAGATGTGCAGGGAACCCTGCTGGGAACTGCCCAGATGGGCAGGGAACCCTGCTAGCGCTGCCCAGGTGTGCAGGGAGCCCTGCTGGAACTGCCCAGGTGTGCAGGGAGCCCTGATCTCCCTGTCAGAGCTGCCCAGGTGTGCAGGGAGCCCTGTCACAGCTCTCTCCCAGGACATCCCTGCCCAGGCTGGGCTGGGTGAGCCCGGGGTGCTGCAGGGGCTCAGCCCTGAACCCCAAAAAGCACAAAAAGCAGGGATGGGGCTGAAGGGAAGGATGGGGATGAGGGGGATCAGCCCTGCACCCCAAAAGGAAGGGAGGGAAGGGAAGGTTTGGGAAGGTTTGGGAAGGTTTGGGAAGGTTTGGGAAGGTTTGGGAAGGGAAGGGAAGGGAAGGGAAGGGAAGGGAAGGGAAGGGAAGGAAGGGAAGGGAAGGGAAGGGAAGGGAAGGGAAGGGAAGGGAAGGGAAGGGAAGGGAAGGGAAGGGAAGGGAAGGGAAGATGAGGGGGTTCAGCCCCAGCACCCCAAAAGCCCAGGGATGTCTGAGGAAAGGGGGTGCCCCCCGTGCCCCCTCACCATAGGACGTTTTCCTCTCCATGTCTGAGGTGCCCATGGGGGAGGCCTTGCCCTGCTCCGGCAGCTGCTTCACTCCGGACACATCGGCTGGGAAAAAAAGGGGAAAATCCTGTCAGGGTGGGTCAGAAACCTGCGTGGCAAAAATTCCTCACTGTCTGTGCTGAGAGGCACAGACTCACAAAAAACCCCACTGAGGCTGTGGAGAAATTCCAAAATTAATGAACAGCACTAAGATCACAAGTGTGTAGTCAGGTAAAAGTGTGGAATATCACAAAGTGGAAAACTCAGAGTTTAGAGTTTTAAAGTATAGTAATAAATATGAAAAATTTTAAGGTGTTAAGAATTTTTTAACTTTCTGTGCTGAAAGGCACAGACTCACAAAAAAACCCCACTGCACTGGGCCTGAGGCTGTGGAGAAATTCCAAAATTAATGAACAGCACTAAGATCACAAGTGTGTAGTCAGGTAAAAGTGTGGAATATCACAAAGTAGAAATTTAAAGTGTAGTAATAAATATGAAAAGTTTTAAGGCAGAAACAAATTGTTCTTCTTTTCCTTCTTCTCCCTAAGTTTAAGCAGTATTTTGTAATTAATCAAAAAAGTCACAGCGCAGACTTAGACTATTTAGTTCAAAAAGGAAATAATTTAAGTACCGTTCATTAATTAAATTATTTAACCTTAAAAGACCTCATAACTAAAGACAGTTAACCATTTTTGTTACTGGCTGTTATAATTAAGAAAAGACCAGCAGGATGGAGAATCAGAGCTGGCAGGAGGGGGGGCAGAGGCAGATTCAGCTCCCAGGGTCTGAGAGACCCCAGGGAGGGACCCAGAGCCCGATCTGAGGGGGCAGAGAGGGGATTGGGCTGGGAGGGGAGGGAGGGAGGAAGGAGAGAGGAAAGAGAGAAATAAAAAGAGAGAGAGAGAAAAAAGAGAGATAGATGAAGGAAGGAAAAGGAAGGAAGGAAAAGAAGGAAAGGAAGAGAGAAAGGAAGAGAGAAAGAAAGAAAGGAAGAGAGAAAGAGAGAAAGAGAGAAAGAAGAGAGAGAAAGAGAGAAAGAGAGAAAGAGAGAAAGAGAGAAAGAAGAAAGAAAGAAGAGAAAGAAAGAAAGAAGAGAGAGAGAGAGAAGAGAGAGAGAAAGAAAGAAGAAAGAAAGAAAGAAAGAAAGAAAGAAAGAAAGAAAGAAAGAGAGAGAGAGAGAGAGAGGAGGGCAGGAAGGAAAAAAAAGGGAGAAAGAGAGAAGAGAAGAGAAGAGAAGAGAAGAGAAGAGAAGAGAAGAGAAGAGAAGAGAAGAGAAGAGAAGAGAAGAGAAGAGAAGAGAAGAGAAGAGAAGAGAAGAGAAGAGATCGAGAAGAGAAGAGAAGAGAAAGGAAGGTTTGGGAAGGGAAGGGAAAAGAAAAAAGAAAAGAAAAGAAAAAGAAAAAAGAAAAGAAAAGAAAAGAAAAGAAAAGAAAAGAAAAGAAAAGAAAAGAAAAGAAAAGAAAAGAAAAGAAAAGAAAAGAAAAGAAAAGAAAAGAAAAGAAAAGAAAAGAAAAGAAAAGAAGGAAGAGAGAAAGAAAGAGAGATGAAATGAGGAAGGAAGGCAAAGAAAGGAAAAGAAAGGGAGAAAGAAAAAGAAAGAAAGGAAAGAAAAGAGGAAGGAAAAGAAAGAAAGGAAAGGAAGAGAGAAAGAAAGAGAGAGAAAGAGAGAAAAAGAGAGGAGGAAGGGGAAGGAAGGAAAAGAAGAAAGCAAAGAAAGGGAAAAAGAGAGAAAGAAAGGAAGGAAAGGAAGGAAAGGAAAGGAAAGGAAAGGAAAGGAAAGGAAAGGAAAGGAAAGGAAAGGAAAGGAAAGGAAAGGAAAGGAAGAGAAAGGAAAGGAAGGAAAGGAAAGGAAAGGAAAGGAAAGGAAAGGAAAGGAAAGGAAAGGAAAAGAAAAAGAGAAAGGAAGGAAAAGAAGAAAGAGAGAAAGAGAGACGAAATGAGGAAGGAAGGCAAAGAAAGGAAAAGAAAGGGAGAAAGAAAAAGAAAGAAAGGAAAGAAAAGAGGAAGGAAAGGAAAGAAAGGAGAGGAAAGGAAAGAAAGGAAGAGAGAAAGAAAGAGAGAGAAAGAGAAAGAAGGGGAAGGAAGGAAAAGAAAGAAAAGCAAAGAAAGGGAAAAAGAGAGAAAGGAAGGAAGGAAAAGGAAGGAAAAGGAAGGAAGGGAAAGGAAAGGAAAACAGGAAGAGAGAAAGAGAGAGAGAACAAGAGAAAGCAAAGAGAGAAAGAGAGAGAGAAAGAAAGCAGGAAATGAATTCCCCCTGCTCTGCCCAGGGGCAGCCGGAGCCGATTGTGAAAGCCCAGCCAGGAAAGGAGTGGGGAATTCCCCTGGTGTGCAAACCCCACCCTGCACCCCAAACCCTCCCAGCCCCGGGCACTGGGGAGTGCGTTAAGGGCAGCTTTAACTCCTTCAGCACCGGGGCTTTAATAAAAAAAACCTAAAATTTAAAATTTGTGGGTTTATGTTAAACCCACACAGGCACGAGGCAGGACCTGGAATGGGGCTGGGAGGGATCCAGGAGCTCAAACCCACAGGACCAACAAAGCACCAAATCCTCTGTCAAGCCCCATCAGGAAAGGGAGATTTCCATAAAAACAAAGGAATGTTGGTGCAGGGAGGAGGCAAAAGGAAATCATCACCCAGGGACCCAAATGAAATGAACTCCAGCTCTGATCACTCACACAAACTCTTCCTTCTTTTCTAAGCACCAAACTTGACAGCTTCCATTTAAAAAACCCCAAACCAAAATATAAAAAAAAACCACAAAAAATAAAACACAAAAAAAAAACCCCAAAACAATACAAGACAAAACAAAAACCACAAAAAAAGCCCCAAAACAAAAAAAAACCAAATAAACAAAAAAAAAAAAAAAAAAAAAAAAAAAAAAAAAAAGCAACCTAAAAAAATACCCAAAAAAAACCCAAGAAAAACCCCAGAAAAAATTACCAAAAAGCCAATTTTTTCCTCCAAAAGGTGACCCAGGAGGAATGACCTCAGGCCAGAGCTGCACCCCAGGATGATGAGGAGGGAGATTTTGGGGAAATGTTCGTTGTGCACCAGCCCAGCGTCTGCCCCAGGCTGGGAGGGGCAGCTCGGGGCCCCTTTATCTGCCCCAGCAGCTGCAGGGCCAGGCTGGGAGCGGCCCCAGGGCAGCCACAGAGAGCCCGGCATGGGCAGCCCCTGCCAGGAGGGGATGCACCCCAAAATCCAGCCCTAAAATCCAGCCTAAACCCAAAATCCAGCCCTAAAATCCATCCTAAACCTAAAATCCAGCCCTAAAATCCAGCCTAAACCTAAAATACAGCCCTAAAATCCAGCCTAAACCTAAAATCCAGCCCTAAAATCCAGCCTAAACCTAAAATCCAACCCTAAAATCCATCCTCAACCCAAAATCCAACCTAAACCCAAAATCCAACCCTAAAATCCAAACTAAACCTAAAATCCAACCTCAACCTAAAATCCAGCCCTAAAATCCATCCTAAACCCAAAATCCAACCCTAAAATCCAGCCCTAAAATCCATCCTCAACCTAAAATCGAGCCCTAAAATCCATCCTAAACCTAAAATCCAACCCTAAAATCCAGCCTCAACCTAAAATCCAACCCTAAACCTAAAATCCAACCCTAAAATCCATCCTAAACCCAAAATCCAACCCTAAAATCCAGCCTCAACCTAAAATCCAACCCTAAAATCCAACCTAAACCTAAAATACAGCCCTAAAATCCAGCCTAAACCTAAAATCCAGCCCTAAAATCCAGCCTAAACCTAAAATCCAGCCCTAAAATCCAGCCTAAACCTAAAATCCAACCTAAACATAAAATCCATCCTCAACCTAAAATCCAGCCTGAACCTAAAATCCAACCCTAAAATCCATCCTCAACCCAAAATCCAACCCTAAAATCCAAACTAAACCTAAAATCCAACCCTAAAATCCAGCCCTAAAATCCATCCTAAACCCAAAATCCAACCCTAAAATCCAGCCCTAAAATCCATCCTCAACCTAAAATCCAACCCAAAAATCCATCCTCAACCTAAAATCGAGCCCTAAAATCCATCCTAAACCTAAAATCCAACCCTAAAATCCAGCCTCAACCTAAAATCCAACCCTAAACCTTAAATCCAACCCTAAAATCCATCCTAAACCCAAAATCCAACCCTAAAATCCAGCCTCAACCTAAAATCCAACCCTAAAATCCAACCTAAACCTAAAATCCAGCCCTAAAATCCAGCCTAAACCTAAAATCCAACCTCAACCTAAAATCCAACCCTAAAATCCATCCTAAACCTAAAATCCAACCCTAAAATCCAAACTAAACCTAAAATCCAACCCTAAAATCCATCCTAAACCTAAAATCCAGCCTAAACCTAAAACACAGCCCTAAAATCCATCCTCAACCTAAAATCCATCCTAAACCCAAAATCCAGCCCTAAAATCCATCCTCAACCCAAAATCCAGCCCTAAAATCCATCCTAAACCTAAAATACAGCCCTAAAATCCAAACTAAACCTAAAATCCGGCCTCAACCTAAAATCCAGCCCTAAAATCCATCCTAAACCTAAAATCCAACCCTAAAATCCAAACTAAACCTAAAATCCGGCCTCAACCTAAAATCCAGCCCTAAAATCCATCCTAAACCCAAAATCCAACCCCAAAATCCAGCCCTAAAATCCATCCTCAACCTAAAATCCAACCCTAAAATCCAGCCTCAACCTAAAATCCAGCCCTAAAATCCATCCTCAACCTAAAATACAGCCCTAAAATCCAACCTAAACCTAAAATCCAGCCCTAAAATCCAGCCTAAACCTAAAATCCAACCTCAACCTAAAATCCAACCCTAAAATCCATCCTAAACCCAAAATCCAGCCCTAAAATCCAAACTAAACCTAAAATCCAACCCTAAAATCCATCCTAAACCTAAAATCCAGCCTAAACCTAAAACACAGCCCTAAAATCCATCCTCAACCTAAAATCCATCCTAAACCCAAAATCCAGCCCTAAAATCCATCCTCAACCCAAAATCCAGCCCTAAAATCCAACCTAAACCTAAAATCCAACCCTAAATTTCATTCTAAAGCTAAAATCCAGCCCTAAAATCCATCCTCAACCCAAAATCCAGCCCTAAAATCCATCCTAAACCTAAAATACAGCCCTAAAATCCAGCCTAAACCCAAAATCCAACCTAAACCCAAAATCCAACCCTAAAATCCAGCCTAAACCTAAAATCCAACCTCAACCTAAAATCCAGCCCTAAAATCCAGCCCTAAAATCCATCCTAAACCCAAAATCCAACCCCAAAATCCAGCCCTAAAATCCAGCCTCAACCTAAAATCCAACCCTAAAATCCATCCTAAACCCAAAATCCAACCCTAAAATCTAGCCTCAACCTAAAATCCAACCCTAAAATCCAACCTAAACCTAAAATCCAGCCCTAAAATCCATCCTAAACCCAAAATCCAACCTCAACCTAAAATCCAACCCTAAAATCCATCCTAAACCCAAAATCCAACCTAAACCTAAAATCCAGCCCTAAAATCCAGCCTAAACCTAAAATCCAACCTCAACCTAAAATCCAACCCTAAAATCCATCCTAAACCTAAAATCCAGCCATAAAATCCATCCTAAACCTAAAATCCAGCCCTAAAATCCATCCTAAACCTAAAATCCAACCCTAAAATCCAACCCAAACCTAAAATCCAGCCCAGACCTGCCCTGGGAGAGTTTTTGTCTCCTCCTTTCTCCTGGGAGCAGAGCCTGAGCCCACCTGGCTCCTGTCGGGGAGCTGTGGGGACTCCACTCTCCACCTGAGCAGCTTTTCCGTGAAGGAATTGTCCCTGAAGTCCAACTCAAACCTGCCCTGGGAGAGGGAATTTTGTCTCCCCCTGTCACCTGGGAGCAGAGCCCAGACCCCACCTGGCTGTCCCCTCCTGTTGTGGGGACTCCACCCTCAGCCTGAGCAGCTTTTCCATGAAGGAAATGAGGGAATTCTCCTTAAAATGCAACCCCAGCCTGTCATGGACGCCTTTGTTTCACCCTGTAATTCGGAAGTAGAGCCTGACCCCATGTGGCTGCGTGCCCTCCTGTCAGAGAGCTCTGGGGACTCCGCCCTCACCCTGAGCAGCTTTTCCATGAAGGAATTTTCCTTAAAATCCAACCTCAACCTGCTCTGGATGCCTTTTTGTCTCCCCCTGTCCCCTGGGAGCAGAGCCCAAAGCCCACCTGGATTTCTCCCCTCCTGTCAGGGAGCTGTGGGGACTCCACCCTGCACTCGAGCAGCTTTTCCATGAAGGAATTTTCCCTAAAATCCATCCTAAACCTGCCCTGGATGCCTTTTTGTCTCCTCCTGTCACCTGGGAGCAGAGCCTGACCCCACCTGTGTCCCCTCCTGTAGTGGGGAGCCAGAAGGTCCCTCCTGAGCCCCTTTTTTCCAGGCTGAGCCCCCCCAGACCCCTCAGCCTCTCCCAGACCCTCCTGTCCTGCCCCGGGGAGCCAAAGCTGATCCCAGGACTCAGGCTGTGCCCCCAGGCTGAGCCTGGCATCACAGTGGGCACTGCAGGGTGCCCAGGGAACATTCCCTGTGCCCACCCAGGTGAGAACAGGGCACCACAAGCTCCCTGTGCCCACCCAGCCCTGGGCAGCACACCACGAAGTCCCTGTGCCCACTCAAATCTGGGCAGGGCACCATGAGCTCCCTGTGCCCACCCAGCCCTGAGCAGGGCACCACGGGGTCCCTGTGCCCACCCAAACCTGGGCAGGGCACCACGAAGTCCCTGTGCCCACCTCACTCAGAACAGGGAACATTCCCTGTGCCCACCCAGCCCTGCCCTGGGCACCACGAGCTCCCTGTGCCCCTCCAGCCCAGAGCAGGGCACCACGGGGTCCCTGTGCCCACCCAAACCTGGGCAGGGCACCACGGGGTCCCTGTGCCCACCCAAACCTGGGCAGGGCACCACGGGGTCCCTGTGCCCCCCCGCAGCCATGGCTGCTGCTGCTGTGCCCACGTGTGCAGCCAGCAGCGAACAAAGGGCTTCTTGTTCTGCCTCTACCCTGCTGTGCCACGAGATCTTCCACAGCCCCGGGCTCACCCTGGGCTCATCTTGTTCCTGCTCATCCTGATCCTCCCCACAGCCTTGGGCTCACCCTGGGCTCATCCTGTTCCTCTCAACAGCCCTGGGTTCATCCTGATCCTCCTCACAGCCTTGGGCTCACCCTGGGCTCATCCTGTTCCTGCTCACCCTGGGCTCATCCTGTTCCTCTCAACAGCCCTGGGTTCATCCTGTTCCTCTCAACAGCCCTGGGTTCATCCTGTTCCTCCCCACAGCCTCAGGCTCATCCTGATCCTTCCAACACCCCTGGGCTCATCCTGCTCCTGCTCCTCCAACAGTCCAGAGCTCATCCTGGGCTCATCCTGCTCCTCTCAACCACCCTGGGCTCATCCTGTTCCTGCTCCTGCTCACTCTGGGCTCATCCTGTTCCTTCCAACAGCCCCTGGCTCATCCTGCTCCTGCTCCTCCTCACCCCTGGCCCATCCTGCTCCTGCTCCTGCTCCTCCTCACCCCTGGCCCATCCTGCTCCTGCTCCTGCTCCTGTTCCTCCTCACCCCTGGCCCATCCTGATCCTGCTCCTGTTTCTCCTCACCCTGGGTCCATCCTGATCCTGCTCCTCCTCACCCCGGGCCCATCCTGCTCCTGCTCCTGTTCCTCCTCACCCTGGGCCCATCCTGATCCTGCTCCTGTTCCTCCCAGGCCAGCCTGGCCCCGTGCTGGGAGCAGTTCCTGCCATTGAGCTCGGCCCTTTGATGTGGGCTCTGAGCAGCGCTGGGTCCTGCAGGGCCCTGATGGATCCTCCTGGGCTGGTTTGGGACTCACAGCTCGGTTTGATCCCTGCACAGACACCCTGCAGGCTGGGGAGCTCCTCACTGCTGATACTGGTGGCACTGGGAGCTCCTTACTGGTCACACTGGGAGCTCCTTACTGGTGGCACTGGGAGCCCTGGGAGCTCCTCACTGGGGGCACTGGGAGCCCCTCATTGGGGGCACTGGGAGCCTCTCATTGGGGGCACTGGGAGCTGCTCACTGGGGGCACTGGGAGCCCCTCACTGGTGATACTGGGAGCACTGGGAGCCCCTCATTGGTGACACTGGGAGCACTGGGAGCCCCTCACTGGTGACACTGGGAGCACTGGGAGCCCCTCACTGGTGATACTGGGAGCACTGGGAGCCCCTCATTGGTGACACTGGGAGCACTGGGAGCCCCTCACTGGTGACACTGGGAGCACTGGGAGCCCCTCACTGGTGGCACTGGGAGCACTGGGAGCCCCTCACTGGTGGCACTGGGAGCCCTTGCCCTGCCCCCTGAGCCTCAGGCCAGCCCTTCCAGGTGAGGTGTGGCTGGGAGCCGTGGGCAGAGCCCAGGTGGGCACTGGGCACTCAGCCCAGGTGAGCTGGGTGGTGCCAGCTGCTGCAATGCCAGCCTGGCTGATCCCAGAGGGATTTCCCAACACTCCTGCCCCAATTCCAGCTGCTGACCCCACACAGCCCTGCCCTGATTCCAGCTGCTGACCCCACACAGCCCTGCCCAGTTCCAGCTGCTGACCCCACACAGCCCTGCCCCGATTCCAGCTGCTGACCCCACACAGCCCTGCTCCTCTGCTGGGTCAAGGACCTGGCAAACCTCGGCCTGTGCATGGATGGACCTGTGGGGTCACCCTGGGACAGCACCGGGGGATCAGCCCTTGGGATCATCCCTGTGGCATTCCATCCCTGTGGGATCACTACTGTGGGATTCCATACCTGTGGGATCTATCCCTGTGGGACCCATCCCCTGTGGGATCATCCCTGGGACATTCCATCCTATGGAGATCCCATCCCTGTGGGATCCATCCCTATAGGATCCCATCCCTGTGAGATCCCATCCCTGTGGGATCCATCCCTATAGGGTCCCATCCCTATGGGGTCCATCTCTGTGGGATCACCACTGTAGGATCCATCCCTGTGAGATCATCCCTGCCTGATCCATCCCTGGAGGATCATCCATACAGGATCCAACTCTGTGGGATCCCATCCCTTTGGAATCATCCCTGTGGGCTCCATCCCTGCAGGATCCCCCCCTTTGGGATCCATCCTTATAGGATCCCACCCCTGTGGGCTCCATCCCTGTAGGATCCACCCCTTTGGGATCCATCCTTATAGGATCCCATCCCTGTGGGCTCCATCCTTATAGGATCCCCCCCCCTTTGGGATCCATGCTTATAGGATCCCATCCCTGTAGGATCCCCCCCTGTGGGCTCCATCCCTGCAGGATCCCACCCCTGTGGGATCCATCCTTATAGGATCCCATCCCTGCAGGATCCCATCCCTGTAGGATCCCATCCCTGTGGGATCCATCCCTGTAGGATCCCATCCCTGCAGGATCCCATCCCTGTAGGATCCCATCCCTGTGGGCTCCATCCCTGTAGGATCCCATCCCTGTGGGATCCCATCCCTGTAGGATCCCATCCCTGTGGGATCCCATCCCTGTAGGATCCCATCCCTGTGGGATCCCATCCCTGTGGGATCCATCCCTGTAGGATCCCATCCCTGTAGGATCCCATCCCTGTAGGATCCCATCCCTGTGGGATCCCATCCCTGTGGGCTCCATCCCTGTGGGATCCCATCCCTGTGGGCTCCATCCCTGTGGGATCCCATCCCTGTGGGATCCCATCCCTGTGGGATCCATCCTTATAGGATCCCATCCCTGTGGGCTCCATCCCTGTAGGATCCCATCCCTGTGGGATCTCCCCCTGTGGGATCCCATCCCTGTAGGATCCCATCCCTGTGGGATCCCATCCCTGTGGGATCCCATCCCTGTGGGATCCATCCTTATAGGATCCCATCCCTGTAGGATCCCATCCCTGTGGGATCCATCCTTATAGGATCCCATCCCTGTAGGATCCCATCCCTGCAGGATCTCCCCCTGTGGGATCCCCCCTCTGGGCTCCCTCCCCCGCTGCCCCACTGCTGCCCAGGGCAGGATCAGACGCAGGCAGGGCTCACCTGGGCTCTGCTCCTGCCTCACCCCCGGGCACCCCGGGCAGGTTGGACCAGTCGGGTCCTGCCCCCATCCCACGCTCTGGGGCTGGCATCTGCCCTGGGCACAGCAGGGCACGGGGCACCGAGCCTGCCCTAGGCAAAGAAAGGGCACCAAGCCTGCCCTGGGCACAGCAGGGCACCAAGCTGGCATCTGCCCTGGGCACAGCAGGGCACGGGGCACTGAGCCCACCCTGGGCACTGAGCTGGGATCTGCCCTGGGCATAGCAGGGCACGGGGCACTGAGCTTACCCTAGGCCGGGCACTGAGCTGGGATCTGCCCTGGGCTCAGTGGGACACAGGGCACCGAGCCTGCCCTGGGCACAGGGATGGGATCTGCCCCGGGCACAGCAGGGCATGGGGCACTGAGCTTACCCTGGGCTCTGCAGGGGCACCAGGCCCACCCTGGGGTCAGCAGGGCAGAACAGGGCATAGGGCACCGAGCTGGGATCTGCCCTGGCACAGCAGGGCACTGAGCCTGTCCTGGGCACAGGAGGGGCACTGAGCTGGGATCTGCCCTGGCACAGCAGGGCACTAAGCCTGTCCTGGGCACAGGAGGGGCACTGAGCCTGTCCTGGGCACAGGAGGGGCACCGAGCTGGGATCTGCTATGGCACAGCAGGGCACTGAGCCTGTCCTGGGCACAGGAGGGGCACCGAGCCTGCTCTGGGCACAGGGATGGGACCTGCCCTGGCCTCAGCAGGGCACGGGGCACCGAGCCTGCCCTGCTGACCCCGGGGTGCCCTGGTGCCCTCCTCTCACCACGAGGGTGACCCGGTTACTCCACACCCCGAAACCAACAACAGCCGCAGGGAGGAGCAGCTCTGCTCCCGCCCTGCTCAGCCCCAAAACATTTAGAAGCCAGCCCCTAGATTTAGAAGCCAGCCCTCAAATTCAGGAGCCAGCCCTCAAACTCAGGAGCCAGCCCCAGTTTTAGGAGCCAGCACGTGATTTAGGATCCACTCCCCAGATTTAAGAGCCAGCCCCCAGATATTTAGGAGCCCCGGATTAAGGATCCAGCCCTCAAAATCAGGATCCAGACCCCAGATTTAGAAGCCAGTCCCCAAATTTAGGAGCCAGCCCCAGGTTTAGGATCCAGCACATGATTTAGAAGCCAACCCCAGATTTAAGATCCAGCCCCAGACTTAAATCCAGGCCCAGATTTAGGATCCAGCCCCCAGATTCAGGATCCATGTCCCATACTCAGGATCCAGCCCCCAGATTTAGGATCAGCCCCAGATTTAGGGTCCAGTCCCATATTTAGGAGCCAGCCCCAGGTTTAGGATCCAGCACATGATTTAGAAGCCAACCCCAGATTTAAGATCCAACCCCAGATTTAAGATCCAGCCCCAGATTTAGGATCCAGCCCCAGATTTAGGGTCCAGCCCCAGGTTTAGAAGGCAGGCCCCATATTCAGGATCCCTCTCCCATGTTCAGGATCCAGCCCGTTCCTCCCATCGTGGGACGGGGCAGCTGCCGCACACCTGCGCCTTTCCATCGCCGGGGCTGAACCAAACCCACGAAGCCCCGGCGCCGTTACCGTCACCGCCCCCTCCGCGGCTCCTCCCGTTACCGGCGCCGCGGGGGAACCGGAGCCCGCTCTGAGCCCGCCCGTGGACCTTGCCCGGAGCCCTGCCCGGTGACAGCGACGCTCCCGAGCCTGGGGACACTGTGGTAGCTAGGGAAGAGGCGCTGCGGAAGATCTCGCGATGTGACGGAAAGGCAGGACCCTCTGTTCCCCATAGATAAGACCCTCAGTTACTCACAGATAAGAAATTAACATAGGAATGTAGCCCCACTAACAGTAGGAATGTTGCCCCACTGAATCCAGTAACTTTCCACTCCTTACCCAGTACTTTTCCATTCCCTACTAACTATAGATAAGAAAGACAAACCCCTTTTTGACGTAGAGACCCCCAAGACTATAAGACCCCAGAAGAAGAAGTAATAAACGCCATTTGACCGTCCACCACATTGGTGTCTGCGTGTGTCATTGGCCCGAACGGCCCTAGAGAGAGAGGGCTGTCGAGCTGTAACTCAGAACCAGGTCGCCTGCCTTGGAATAGAAGGCAACATTCTGGTGCCGGAACCCGGGACAGCGGCTTGCGCCCGGCGAACGGGGACACTCCTGGAACGAGGACGGCGGCTGCGGCAGCAGGTCTGACCGCAGCGGGGAGGACGCTCCCGGACCAGCTTGGACGATGGAAGCCATAGCGAAGGTCGTAACAGAGATGCATGCGCAATGGGGTATAGAATGTAAACTTAGGGACTTAACTCTCGCATTGTCGAGATTGATTAAGCTTGGGGCTATTGAAAGCCCCGTGGACGTCCTACATTCGGACGTGTGGGATAGTTGTACAAAAGCCCTGGCGCAGGACACTATGTCCTTGGGCTCAGGGAAAGCCTTAAAATCGTGGGGCAGAGTTGTTCAGGCTCTGCAAAAAGCTCGACAAGAGCAAGAGACCTGGAAAGCCGCTCGAACTTGTTTATTAGCCGTGCCGCAGTTGGGGGTGGGCGCAGCGACACAAACCGCGGAGGTGCCTGATCCGGACAGGCACGCGGAGGCGCGAACGCCAGATCCCCCTCAGAGAGCGGACTCACCATCGGAGGGGGGGGAGCACACGCGGGCGTTCTGGCAGGGGCTTGCGGAGGAGGCGCGGAACGCGGCCAGAATGTCGGACCCCATAGAGACCGATAAAAAAGCTCCCCCACCATATGCGTTTGAAAATGGCGCCGGACCGCATGGTCAGGGCGGAAAGGAGGAGAAGGGGGGCGGAAATGCAGTCAGCCCACGGAACAACGCATGCGCGGGCGAGCGGGGAGACGGGGCGGCCCCCGCGGAGGCGCGTAAGACCAATCAGAGCGCTTTATTCAAATTAAGTCCTTGTAGGGCAAGGACCTCCCCCAGAAGGAGGCGGGGGGACCCCAGGGGGAGGGAACGGCCCGACCCCCGCAAGAAGGGGCGGGGTCGGAGCCCGAGCAAAAGGCAGAGCAGCCCGGAAGCGTTTCTTTACTCGACTTCCGGCTCGGACTCGGATTCGAGCTCGGAGCCCGAGACAGGGTCGGAGGACTCCGGCTCAGATTCTAGCCTTAACGGAGAGAGAGCAGTGGCGTGTAAGGTTACTAGCCACAGCGCTCCTGCATGGGTGAAGGAGTTACCAGAGAAAAACCGAACCCCGCTTACAAACTGGCGGAAAATAAAAATGGCTTGTGCGGAATGGGCTCCGTCCGCCACTCTGGTGTTCCCGGTTCGTGTGGGGGGTGCAGGCGGAAACCAAAGGATTTATTCACCGGTCAATCCGAAAGATGTGCAGGCAATTGTTAAAGCGATTGCGGATAAGGGAATTAATTCGGCCATGGTTTGCACACTCATTGACGGCCTTTTCGGTGGGGACGATATGCTTCCCTTTGATATTAAGCAGACGTGTAGAATGATATTTGATGGTGCGGGGATGATCGTTTTTAAACAAGAATGGGAGGATAATTGCCTCAAACAGCTAGCCTCGATAACAGGGGCAGACCACCCACTGCACGGCTCCAGCATACAGAGGCTAATGGGCACAGACCCCACTATGATCACCCCCCAGCAACAGGCTGAGGGCTTGCGGGCCCATGAGGTCATGACAACAACCCGTGCTGCCCGAGAAGCTATCCGTGATGCTTCTAAAGTGGTAGCTAAACCATCCCCGTGGTCTCTCATAAAACAGGGTGAGAGTGAGAGCTTCACTCAGTTTGTGGACAAACTTCAGGCTGCATTAGATTCCTCTGCATTACCCTCAGAGGCGAAGGGTCCCGTGATGGCAGAGTGCCTACGCCAGCAATGTAACTCAGCCACCAAAGACATTTTAAGGTCGCTACCGCTGGGGTCCAGTATAGCTGCCATGATCAGACACGTTGCAAAGGAGGAACATCTAGTTCCCATTCAAGCAGCAGTTCAAACTGCAATAACTAGTGTGATGGCGTGCCTTAAGTGCGGCCAGGCAGGCCACGTGGCAGCAAACTGCCCTCAACCAAAGCGCCCATCAGCAGATGCTCCACCACGCCAAGGGGGAGGTAGAGGACCGTGCTGGGTGTGTGGAAGGAAGGGGCATTTAGCTAAGGAATGCAGATCCAGGTTTCAGGGAAACGGGAGAGGGAGGGGGCAGCCAGGCCGCATTCAGCCCCCTCCCACGTGGAATATGCAGCGGCCCAGCTACAGCAACCCCCAGTGGGGCAGGGGACCCTCGTACCCTATGCCCCCACAGGGAGCGGTCAACTTTGCATCCCCTCCAGCAATACAATGGCAGAGTTCTGCAGCACCCTCAATACCTTCGCACCCCCCACCGCCACAAGCCGCGCCGGTGTCACAGGAACAGCAGGGGACACCCCAGAGCGGGATCCCTGGGTGGCCTTGGTCATGAAAATAGGGAAGGAACCCCTAATGGTGTGGGGGACATGCCGCCTTCACGGCAGCCAGGACCCCCACGTCATAGGGTTTCAGTTCTGGGCGGACACGGGATCAGACTGCACGGTTTTTCCCCAAGCGCATTGGCCCGGACATTGGCAATTCAAAGAAGTCCCCCCAGTGAATGGAGTGGGGGGGCAGTCCCGGGCATGGAAAAGCACCCAGCTGGTGGCTATAACACTTCACACGAAAAAGGGACCAGAAAAGACAGTAGCAATCTACCCTTACATTTTGCAAAATTCTCCACCCCTGTTGGGAAGGGACGTCCTTTCCCTGCTCGGATTTCGGATTACAAATTTATCCTGAGGGCCACTGCCGTACACCCTCCGCTGCCAATCAAACTGACTTGGAAATCATCAGACCCTGTATGGGTTGAGCAGTGGCCCCTGACAGAGCCTCGAATGGCAGCCTTGCTGGAACTGGTCGACCGCGAACTGCAAAAGGGTCACATAGAACCCTCCACCAGCCCATGGAACACCCCTGTATTCGTGATCCCCAAAAGGTCCGGACAAGGCTATCGTCTCGTCCACGACCTGAGAGAGGTGAACAAGACGATCCGACCCTTGGGTCCGGTCCAGACACTACTACCCGCAAACTCAGCCATCCCCACAGGGCAGCCGTGCGCAGTACTGGACATCAAGGACTGCTTCTTCTCAATACCCCTGCACCCTGAGGACAGAGAACGATTCGCCTTTTCCGTGGCGTTTCGGAACGGCGAGCGGCCCAACCTTCGCTTCCAATGGAGAGTGCTCCCACAAGGTCTGGTCGACAGCCCGACCATATGCCAGATCACCGTGGACAAAGCACTGATGCCCGTCCGACACTCCAATCCCACCGCAACCATCATCCAGTACATGGATGACATCCTGGTTGCAGCACCATCGGCAAGCCAAGTAGATGACCTGGTGTCCACAATCACGGAGACACTTCAGGCCAACGGCTTCGAGATCGCGAGCGCAAAGATCAAGAGAGGACCCTGCGTGACCTTCCTGGGAGTAGGAATCACAAGCTCCTACGTGACACCCCCCAAGATGAAGATCAACCGAGAAGTCGAGACGCTCCACGACGTGCAACGCCTGGTGGGATCCCTGCAGTGGCTTCGCAACATCATCCTGATCCCCCCCGAGGTCATGGACCCTCTGTATGACCTCCTGAAAGGGAAGAACCCCTGGGATCCCAAGGAGCTGACGCCACAAGCAACGAGCTCCCTCGACTTCATCGAAAACCAGATGGACACTGGCATCCTTGCCAGGTGGAACCCAGCCGTGCCACTGGACTTGTACGTCCACTTTACACCGAAGGGGGGAGTGGGGGCACTGGCCCAAGGACCTTCTGAAAAGGCCCGACCGATCCAATGGGTGGTCCTCGGAAGACCTGCTCGTGCATTTTCCCCGGGAATCGAATGCATCGCCAACCTCATCATGAAAGGCAGGAGACTCGCCTTGAGACACCTAGGGACAGAACCGACAAGCATCCACCTTCCATTCCGCAAGCAGCCGACCTCAGAGTCAGCCACAATATCGGAGTACCTGGCCCTTGCTCTTTCCGGCTTCGGAGGAGAAATCTCCTACTCTTCCAAGCCACCCTGGACGAAGCTGCTGACCGTAGTCGACATGGACATGCCACCGAAGGTCAAGGACAGACCGCAGCCGGGACCAACGGTTTTCACAGACGCTTCCTCCACGACTTCAACCGCAGCAGCAGTGTGGCAGGCAGGAGAGCAATGGCACTGCGTCAAAGCGTGTGACCCCACACTGTCAGTGCAACAGCTGGAGGCAGCAGCAGTGGTTTTGGCATGCGGACTCTTCCAAGACGAACACCTCAACATCGTAACAGACTCTATATTCGTGGCAAGGCTTTGCCTAGCCATGGCAGGACCAGGAGTATCGACATCAGCAGCAGCCCTAATGCTGGAAGAAGCGCTTTCCTCGCGACAGGGCACCGTGTCAGTCATCCACATCAACAGCCATGACCCAGTCAAAGGTTACTTCCAGACCGGCAACGACAAAGCGGACGCCGCAGCGAAAGGCGTCTGGACGTTGCAAAGAGCTCGTCAACTGCACGAGTCACTCCACATCGGAGTCAAAGCACTGGCGAAGAGATGCGGAATCTCGACGGCGGACGCGAAACACGTGGTAGCCACCTGCCCTTATTGCCAGAAGTCACCCCTTTGGACCTACGGAGTCAACCCGAGAGGACTCAAGCCCTCAGAAATCTGGCAGTCGGACTTCACCTGGTGCGAACTGATGAGGCCCCGAGCATGGCTTGCAGTGACAGTAGACACTTACAGCGGGACGATCATAGCCACACAGCACCCCAAAACTAACTCCAAAAACACAATTCAGCACTGGCTGACAGCCATGGCTTGGCTTGGTATCCCCAAGCAGATCAAAACGGACAACGGCTCCAATTTCACCTCCAAACAAATACAGGAATTCGCCGCGAAATGGGGCATCACGTTAGTGCAAGGCATCCCATACAACAGTACCGGGCAGGCCATAGTTGAGAGAGCAAACCAGACCCTGAAAACCAAGCTAGAAGTGTTGGCGAAAGCAGAGGGCTTTGCCAATGCCATTCCCCCAGGAGATCAGGCACGTATGCTGGCGACCGCTTTGCTGGCACTGAATCAGTTCCCTAGGGGAGACGAAACAAACAGTCCCGTCCAAAAACACCGGGCCACTCGAGCGCTAGAAGAGGGCCCACAGGTGGTAATCAGAAACGAGCTAGGCGAGTGGGAACGGGGCTGGAGGTTGATGCTCACGGGGAGAGGGTACGCGGCGGTCAAAAAGGACGGCAAAATCAGGTGGTGTCCACTTAAGTCGATTAAACCGGACCTTCATAGCGAGCAGAATGAGACTGACGAGAATTGCGAGTCTTTGTTTACAGGACCTGCTCGTGGGACGTGCTCGTGACACGTACATTCCGGTTCCAGACGAAAGCGACAGACCACCAAGGCGTCAGGCAGCACCCGAGAGACCCGCACGGGTGAGACCCAAGCACCAAGGGTGTTTCTGTGTGATTTTGCTGTTGGGGCTTGTCGCCAGAGGGCAAGCCAGCCCAGACCACTACCCCCATCGGCCATTCAGGTGGGTCATGCGACACCTTAGTAGTGGCAAAGCACTCAGAGAAATCACCACTCCAAACACCCCATCCTTCGTGCTTCGCATCACCAACCTGTTTCCAGGACAGCCAAGGGTAAACCCCTATTCCACACACGTCACACACTCGTACCTATCCTACTGGTGCCCAGCTTCAAACCCTGGGAAAAGCTACTGCAATTACCCAGGGTGGGGATATTGTGGGCACTGGGGCTGCGAAACCATAGTTACAGATGCCAGACCGTCGGGGCCTGGGTGGGACCCACAAGAGCCAGACAAATTTTTACAATTCACCTGGGCACCCATTGGCTGCAAAATACCATTCTTCTCCCACGGAAACTTCCATCGAAACCAACATAAAGTCCCAAGTTTTCGGGCGTGCACTGATTACAACATGACGGTCTTGCAGCCAGATCACCCTAGTTGGGCCACAGGCAGAACGTGGACAGTGGTCCTTCAAGGGTCAAAAGAGAGGGTGAACGTGCAAATTATCAGGCTCCAGCCGTCAGCACCCCGAGCAGTCGGACCCAACAAAGTGATTAAAAGTGTGCCGAAAGGGAGAAACACAACCTACCCCAAAACCTTACCCACAGGGGTCAGCAATGTCCCGACCGGTCAAGCAGAAACCTTTCAGATGAGCCGCTTAACCGAGTCAGACGCAGACCCAATCCTTCGTATGTTAGAAGCTACCTTTGTATCCCTGAACGAATCCAACCCTAACCTAACCGAATCCTGCTGGCTTTGTTACGATGTCAAACCCCCCTTTTACGAAGGAGTCGCTTTAGACACTCCCTTCAGTTATTCCTCAGCCGACGCCCCTCACCAGTGCAGATGGGACACCCCTCGCAAAGGAATCACCCTGAGTCAAGTCACAGGCCGAGGCAGATGCTTTGGCAATTCAACCCTAGCTAAGCGGGGAGGTAACATCTGCACCAAAATTGGCAGGCCGAACAGGAAAAACAATAAGTGGGCGATCCCATCCGCATCGGGGATGTGGGTTTGCCAGCGATCCGGAGTGAGCCCTTGTGTGTTTCTTCCCAAATTCAATGACTCTATCGACTTCTGTGTCCAAGTTCTGATTGTTCCTAGGGTTTTGTACCACTCAGACTAAGAAATGTACCACCTTCTTGAGGGACCCAGCCGGATCCACAAAAGAGAAATAATGACAGGTATAACTATCGCAATGCTGCTCGGCCTGGGAGCAGCCGGAACGGCCACAGGAGTCTCAGCCCTAGCGACACAGCACCAAGGACTGTCACAGCTGCAGGCAACGATTGACGAGGACCTGCAGAGGATCGAGAAATCCATCTCCTATCTAGAGAAGTCGGTCTCCTCACTCTCAGAAGTGGTCTTGCAGAACAGGCGAGGTCTGGACCTCCTGTTCATGCAGCAAGGGGGCCTGTGTGCCGCCTTGAGAGAGGAGTGCTGTTTCTATGCAGACCACACGGGAGTCGTGAGAGACTCCATGACAGAACTCCGGAACAGACTGGCTCAGAGGCAGAGAGACAGGGAAGCCCAACAGAGCTGGTACGAGTCCTGGTTCAATCAATCACCTTGGCTAACCACTCTAATTTCTGCCTTGATAGGTCCATTGGCGATGCTGTTTCTAACAGTCACCTTCGGACCATGCCTGCTGAACAAGCTAGTCTCGTTCGTTCAGAGCCGCCTGGAACGGGCCAACATCCTGTTCATAGGGCGACGACAATTGCTGTGAATTCAACCAGGGAATTCAACCTAGGAACACTGCCAGTCACGAGATTTTCTAAACTTGTCTGGCAAAAGCTTACTCAGGTTTCCCAAAATCCCTTTCCCTTGTTAAGTTACAACCTCATACCTCAGTTCACTACCTATGTGCATGACTACCTCATTCATTTGTGAAAAGGGGGGGGGAGATGTGGTAGCTAGGGAAGAGGCGCTGCGGAAGATCTCGCGATGTGACGGAAAGGCAGGACCCTCTGTTCCCCATAGATAAGACCCTCAGTTACTCACAGATAAGAAATTAACATAGGAATGTAGCCCCACTAACAGTAGGAATGTTGCCCCACTGAATCCAGTAACTTTCCACTCCTTACCCAGTACTTTTCCATTCCCTACTAACTATAGATAAGAAAGACAAACCCCTTTTTGACGTAGAGACCCCCAAGACTATAAGACCCCAGAAGAAGAAGTAATAAACGCCATTTGACCGTCCACCACATTGGTGTCTGCGTGTGTCATTGGCCCGAACGGCCCTAGAGAGAGAGGGCTGTCGAGCTGTAACTCAGAACCAGGTCGCCTGCCTTGGAATAGAAGGCAACAGGACACCGCGCTGCGGCACCGGCCGGGCTCGTCCTCCGCACCGGGACCGAACCGGAGCTGGCACCGGGGACAGACCGGAGCTGCCACATGGACGGAACCGGAGCTGGCACCGGGGATGGAACCGGAGGTGACACCGGGACCGAACCGGAGCTCACACCGGGACGGGAACGGAGCTGACAACGGAACCGGAGCTCACACCGGGACGGGAACGGAGCTGACAACGGAACCGGAGCTCACACCGGGGACAAACCAGAGCTGGCACCGGGGACAAACCAGAGCTGGCACCGGGGACACGGGTACCCCATCCCGGGCAGTTCGATCCCCCCGGGGCTCCACACAGAGCCCCGGCAGCCCCAGCCCGAGGGAGGGACGAGCCTGGGGTCCCCCAAACGCCGGCGGAGCGCAGCGGGCCGGAGCCGGTGCCGCCACCCGGGACACCCCAAGGTCACCGGGGGGACCCCGAACCCCCGCGGGCAGTGCCGGGGGTCGATGGGCGGCGGCTCCGTGACCCCCTCCCGACCCGCACCCGGGGGTCCCGCAGCACATCCAGGGGACCCCCGGGCACCCCCGGCACCGGAACCCCCCGGGACCGGAGCCGCCGGTACCCCCAGGACCGGAGCCGCCCCATACCCACGGCACCGGAGCTCTCCGGTACCCCTGAGACTGGAGGCCCCGCAAACCCGCCGGGATCCCCGGTACCGGAGACCCCCGGGACCTCGAGGCCGGAGTCCCCCGGTACTCCCGGTACCGGAGCCGCCCGGTACTCCCGGAGCCCCCTGGTACTCCCGGAGCCGGAGCCCCCCGCGATCCTTGAGACCGGAGCAGCCAGCAAAGCCCCCGGCACCCCCGGTACCGGAGGCCCCCGATACCCCGAGGCCAGAGCCCCCCGGCACTCCCGGTAGCGGAGCCCCCCGATACCCCGAGGCCAGAGCCCCCCGGCACTCCCGGTAGCGGAGCCCCCCGCAGCACAGCCGGGAGCCCACCGGGACCCGCCCGGTACCGCCCGCCGAGGGTCCCCCCCCATCGCTCACCGGCCCCGGCCGCCCCCGGCCCCGCCGCCGCCACATGCCCGGCCCGGGCCGCGTCCCGGCGCAGCGAGCGCGTCACGGGAGGCGGCACCGGGGGCGGCACCGGCACCTCGGGGTGGGGCCTGAGCCCGAACGCGGGTGCCGGGCTGCGGGCTGAGCCCTCAGGGTGGCGGCCGGGTCCCGCTTTGGGGTCCGAGGTCCCGGTTTTGCACCCCAGCTCCCAGTTTGAGGTCTCAGATCCCAGTTGGGGTCCCAGGATGACAAACAGCGTCCCAGGTCCCAGTTTGTGGTCCCAGGTCCCAGTTTGGGGTCCCAGGTCCCAGTTTGGAGTCCCAGGTCCCAGTTTGGGGTCCTAGATCACAATTTGGGGGCCCATGTCCCAGTTTAGGGTCTGGGGTCCCAGTTTGGGGCACCAGGTCCCAGTTTGGGGTCCTAGATCACAATTTTGGGGCTCATGTCCCAGTTTGGGGCACCAGGCCGCAATTTGGGGTCCCAGGTCCCAGTTTAGGGTCTGGGGTCCCAGTTTGGGGTCTGGGGTCCCAGTTTGGGGCACCAGGTCCCAGTTTGGGGCCCTAGGTCGCAAACTGTGGCCTCAGGTCCCAGATTGGCGCCCCAGGATTGCAGACAGGGCCCCCAGGTCCCAGTTTGCAGCTCTAGGTTGCATTTTCGGGTCCCAGGTCGCAGTTTAGGGTCTGAGGTCACAATTTGAGGTCCCAGGTCCCGGTTTGGGGCACCAGGTCGCAGTTTAGGGTCTGAGGTCCCAGTTTTGGGTCTCAGCTCTCAGTTTGGGGCACCAGGTCCCAATTTGGGGCCCCATGTCCCAGTTTGGGGTTACAGGTTCCATTCTGGAATCCCAGCTCCCACTTTGGGGTCCCAGCTCCCAGTTTGGGGTCCCAGCTCCCAGTTTGGGGTCCTAGGTCCCAGTTTGAGGTCCCAGGTCCCAGTTTGGGGTGCCAGGTCCCAGTTTGAGGTCCCAGGATGGCAGCCAGGGCAACCAGGTCCCGGTTTGGGGTCCCAGCTCCCAGTTTGGGGTCCCAGCTCCCAGTTTGGGGTCCCAGCTCCCAGTCTGGGGTCCCAGGTCCCAGTTTGAGGTCCCAGTCCCCCAGTACAGGGATCACGGACCCCAGTGCAGCCCCTAAAGGGGGATTTGAGCCCCAGTGAGGCCCCAGAAGGGTCCCCAGACCCCTCCCCACACCCAGGGGAGGTTTAGGACGGGCACAGGGAAAGGTTCTGCCCCCTGAGGGTGCTGGCACTGCCCAGGGAATGGGCACAGCCCCGAGGCTGCCAGGAGTGCTTGGACAGCGCTCCAGGGATGCCCAGGGTGGGATTTTGGGGTGCTCAGGGTGGGATTTTGGGGTATCTGTGCAGGGCCAGCCATGGGCAGCGGCAGCCTGGCGTCATTAATGGTGCTGCCAAACGGCCAAATCCTGGGAAAATGATAAAATCCAGGAGGTGTGAGACTCCACCAGCCCAGTCCTGACCTGACAGTGCAGGAATAACCAAAAAAAAATATTCCTGAAAATGGGAATAACCCAACTGGAGGCCTCGCTCCCCACCTGGAACCAGGCGGGACTGACCCCACAGGCAGCCTGGAGCTGGGAAACGGCACAAAATCCCCAAATTCCAGCTGGTTTGGGCTGGGGAAATGACCCAAATCCCCAAACTGCCCAAATTCCAGCTGCTCTGGGCTGGGAAACTGCCCCAAATCCTGGCTGGACTGCCCCAAACTGCCCAAAATCCCCAAATCCCAGCTGCTCCAGGCTGGGAATCTGCCCCAAACTGCTCCAAAATGCCCCAAACTGCACAAAATCCCCAAATTCCAGCTGGTTTGGGCTGGGAATCTGCCCCAAAGTGCCCCAAAGTGCCCCAAACTGCACAAAATCCCCAAATTCCGGTGGGTTTGGGCCCCAAACTGCCCCAAAGTGCCCCAAACTGCACAAAATCCCCAAATTCCGGTGGGTTTGGGCCCCAAACTGCCCCAAAGTGCCCCAAAGTGCCCTAAACTGCACAAAATCCCCAAATTCCGGTGGGTTTGGGCCCCAAACTGCCCCAAAGTGCCCAATTCCCGGGTGGTTTGCCCTGGGAAATCGCCCAAAATCCTCAAATCCCGGCTGGTCTGGGCTGGGAAACTGCCCCAAAATCCCCAAATCCCGGCTGCTTTGGGATGGGAAAATGCCCAAAACTGCCCAGATCCCGGCTGGTTTGGGATGGGAAAATGCCCAAAACTGCCCAGATCCCGGCTGGTTTGGGCTGGGAAATTGCCCCAAAATGCCCCAAATGCCCCAAACTGTCCAAATCCCGGCTGCTCTGGGCTGGGAATCTGCCCCAAAGTGCCCCAAATTCTCCAAATCGCGGCTGGTTTGAGCTGGGAAATTGCTCAAAATCCCCAAATCTCAGCTGGTTTGGGCAGGGAAACTGCCCCAAAATCCCCAAATCCTGGCTGGTTTTGGGCTGGGAAACTGCCCCAAAGTTCCCTAAACTTCCCCAAACTGCTCAAAACCCAGCTGGTTTGGGGAGGGAAACTGCCCCAAAGTGCCCCAAAGTGCCCCAAAGTGCCCCAAAGTGCCGCAAAGTGCCGCAAAGTCCTCAAACCCCAGCTGTGCTGGGATAGGAAAGTGCCCAAACTTCCCCAAATTGTCCCAAACTGCCCAAAGTGCCCCAAACTGCTCCGGGCTGGCAGCGATGCCAGCTCCCAGGGTAGGGTGGGTACTCACCCAGCTCGCAGGCCGGGCTGGGTTTGCCGGGCATCGCTCCCGCTGCCCCCTCCGGATCCGCGCTCTGTCCTGGCACTGTCCTGGCACTGTCCTGGCACTGTCCGGGCACTGTCCTGGCTCTCTCCTGGCTCTCTCCTGGCACTGTCCCGGCACTGTCCGAGCTCTGTCCTGGCACTGTCCTGGCACTGTCCGGGCTCTGTTCCTGGCACCGTCCGGGCTCTGTCCCGGCTCTGTCCTGGCTCTCTCCTGGCACTGTCTGAGCTCTGTCCGGGCACTGTCCTGGCTCTCTCCTGGCTCTGCTCCTGGCACTGTCCTGGCACTGTCCGGGCACTGTCCTGGCTCTCTCCTGGCTCTCTCCTGGCACTGTCCCCGGCACTGTCCCGGCTCTCTCCTGGCACTGTCCTGGCACTGTCCCGGCACTGTCCCGGCTCTCTCCTGGCACTGTCCGGGCACTGTCCTGGCTCTCTCCTGGCTCTCTCCTGGCACTGTCCTGGCACTGTCCGGGCAGTGTCCGGGCACTGTCCTGGCACTGTCCCGGCACTGTCCCGGCTCTCTCCTGGCACTGTCCGGGCACTGTCCCCTCCCTATTTAAGCGCTGTCCCCTCCCTGTCCCCTCCCTGCCCCGAGCAGAGTTCCGAGGGAGCTCCGAGGCGCCTCAAAGGCTCCCGATCATTAATTAACTGCTCATTAAGGCGCTTTGATGAAGCCGTTGAGCCGCTTTGATGCCGCTCACGGGCCGGGCCGGCGGCTCCGCTGATCCGGGCCGGACTCTGCTCGGGCAGCCCCGGGACGTGCGGGCCGGACCGTCCCGAGCCGCGCGAAATAACGGGCAGCGATAAGGGAAGCGCTGAGTCAGCAACACCTGGGCACAGGTGAGGAGGGCACGGGGCTGGGTGAGCCCGGGCACGTCCCGGGGCACCCAGAGCGGCACCGGCGGTCCCCAAATGGCACCGGAGGTCCCCAAATGGCACCGGGGGTGGCACCGGGGGTCCCCAAATGGCACCGGAGATCCCCAAATGGCACCGGGGGTGGCACCGGGGGTCCCCAAATGGCACCGGAGGTCCCCAAATGGCACCGGGGGTGGCACCGGGACTCCCCAAATGGCACTGGGAGTTCCCAAATGGCACCGGGGGTCCCCAAATGGCACCGGGGGTTCCCAAATGACACCCAGAGCGGCACCGGAGGTCCCCAGATGGCACCGGGGATCCCCAGATGGCACCGGGGGTCCCCAGATGGCACCGGGGGTGGCACCGGGGGTCCCCAAATGGCACCGGAGATCCCCAAATGGCACCGGGGGTGGCACCGGGGGTCCCCAGATGGCACCAGGGGTCCCCAAGTGGCACCCAGAGCGGCTCCCCAAATGGCACCGGGGTTCCCAAATGGCACCGGGGGTCCCCAAATGGCACCGGGGGTCCCCAAATGGCACCGAGAGCGGCACCGGGGGTCCCCAGATGGCACTGGGAGTTCCCAAATGGCACCGGGGGTCCCCAGATGGCACCGGGGGTGGCACCGGGGGTCCCCAAATGGCACCGGAGGTCCCCAAATGGCACCGGGGGTGGCACCGGGACTCCCCAAATGGCACTGGGAGTTCCCAAATGGCACCGGGTGTCCCCACATGGCACCGGGGGTTCCCAAATGACACCCAGAGCGGCACCGGGGGTCCCCAGATGGCACCGGGGGTGGCACCGAGGGTCCCCAGATGGCACCGGGGGTCCCCAAATGGCACCGGGGGTGGCACCGGGGGTCCCCAAATGACACCAGGGGTCCCCAAATGGCACCCAGAGCGGCACCGGGGGTCCCCAGATGGCACCAGGGGTCCCCAAGTGGCACCCAGAGCGGCACCGGGACTCCCCAAATGGCACTGGGAGTTCCCAAATGGCACCGGGGGTGGCACCGGGTGTCCCCAGATGGCACCAGGGGTCCCCAAATGACACCCAGAGCGGCACCGGAGGTCCCCAGATGGCACCGGGGGTCCCCAGATGGCACCGGGGGTGGCAGCGGAGGTCCCCAGATGGCACCGGGGCTCCCCAAATGGCACCCAGAGCGGCACCGAAGGTCCCCAGATGGCACCGAGGGTGGCACCGGGAGTTCCCAAATGGCACCGGAGGTCCCCAGATGGCACCGAGGGTGGCACCGGGAGTTCCCAAATGGCACCGAAGGTCCCCAGATGGCACCGAGGGTGGCACCGGGAGTTCCCAAATGGCACCGGAGGTCCCCAGATGGCACCGGGGGTCCCCAGATGGCACCGGGGCTCCCCAAATGACACCCAGAGCGGCACCGGGGGTCCCCAGATGGCACCGGGGGTGGCACCTGGGCACGGGAAGTCCTGGGGAGCTGCGGGAATTCCTGCGGGGCTTTCCCTGAAAATCCCTGGGCGGGTTTGTTTTGTTTTGTTTTGTTTTGTTTTGTTTTGTTTTGGCGCCGGGAAGGAGGAAAAGAAACGCGAGGCACGGCTGGGAGGGAGGAGCCGCACACAAAGTCCTGCCCCGAGAAAAATGTGCATTTTATCATTGGCTTTTGGCAAATATTAAAATTAATATTATCTGTGTTGTGTTAGAAAGCTGTGCTGTGTTAATTGTCTTAAGTGATGTGTTAAATATTGTGAAATATGTGTGTTTTATTCTTGGCTTTTCACAAATATTCAAATTAATATTGTATGTGTTGTGTTAGAAAGTTGTGCTGTAGTGTGTTAACTATTGTGAAAAATGCGCATTTTTTGCTTGGCTGTTGGCAAATATTAAAATTAATATTATATGTGTTGTGTTAGACAGTTATGCTGTATTAATTTTCTTAAGTAGTGTGTTAACTATTGTGAAAAATGTGTATTTTATGATTGGCTTTTAGCAAATATTAAAATTAATATTATATGTGTTATGTTAGACAGTTGTGCTGTATTAATTTTTTTAAGTAGTGTGTTAAATATTGTAAAAAAGGTGTATTTTATTATTGGCTTTTGGCAAATGTTAAAATTAATATTATATTAATTTTTTTAAGTAGTGTGTTAAATATTGTAAAAAAGGTGTATTTTATTATTGGCTTTTGGCAAATGTTAAAATGAATATTATATGTGTTGTGCTAGAAAGTTGTGTTGTATTCATGTCTAAAGTAGTGTTAAATACAGTAGTAAATATAAAATAGTGTTCAATATAGTTTTAGGTTCTGTGAAAAATGTGTATTTTATGATTGGCTTTTGGCAAATATTAAAATTAATATTGTATGTGTTGTGTTAGAAAGTTGTGCTGTAGGGTGTTAACTATTGTGAAAAATGTGTATTTTATGATTGGCTTTTAAAATTAATATTATATGTGTTGTGTTAGACAGTTGTGCTGTATTAATTTTTTTTAAGTATTGTGTTAAATATTGTAAAAAAGGTGTATTTTATTATTGGCTTTTGGCAAATGTTAAAATTAATATTATATGTGTTGTGCTAGAAAGTTGTGTTGTATTCATGTCTAAAGTAGTGTTAAATATAGTAGTAAATATAAAATAGTGTTCAATATAGCTTTAGGTTCTGTGTAGTTAAATATAGTTTTAGGTTCTGTGAAAAATGTGTATTTTATGATTGGCTTTTGGCAAATATTAAAATTAATATTATATGTGTTGTGTTAGAAAGCTCTGCTGTATTAATATTTTTAAGTAGTGTGTTAAATATAGTTTTAGGTTCTGTGAAAAATGAGTGTGTTTTGCTTGGCTTTTCACAAATATTAAAATGGATATTATATGTGTTATGTTAAAAAATAATACAGCATACCTTTCTAAGCAATGTGTTAAACATGGTTTGAGGTTGTAACATAACGTTAAAATAGAAACTGTGTACGTGGGACATGTGAAAAATGCATATTTTGTGATTGGCTTTTCAGAAATATTAAATGAATATTATATGTGTTGTGTTAGACAGTTATGCTGTATTAATTTTCTTAAGTAGTGTGTTAACTATTGTGAAAAATGTGCATTTTTTGCTTGGCTTTTGGCAAATATTAAAATTGATATTATATATGTTATGTTAGACAGTTTTGCTGTATTAATTTTTTTAAGTAGTGTGTTAAATATTGTAAAAAAGGTGTATTTTATTATTGGCTTTTGGCAAATGTTAAAATGAATATTATATGTGTTGTGCTAGAAAGTTGTGTTGTATTCATGTCTAAAGTAGTGTTAAATATAGTAGTAAATATAAATATATATTTAAATATAAACATATAGTAGTAAATATAAATATATAGTAGTAAATATAAATATAAATATATAGCTTTAGGTTCTGTGTAGTTAAATATAGTTTTAGGTTCTGTGAAAAATGTGTATTTTATGATTGGCTTTTAGCAAATATTAAAATTAATATTATATGTGTTGTGTTAGAAAGCTGTGCTGTGTTAATTTTCTTAAGTAGTGTGGTAAATATAATTTTAGGCTCTGTGAAAAACGCGTATTTTATGCTTGGCTTTTCACAAATATTCAAATGAATGTTTTATGTGTTGTGCTAGAAAGTTGTGCTGTATTAATTTTTTTAAGTAGTGTGTTAAATATTGTAAAAAAGGTGTATTTTATTATTGGCTTTTGGCAAATGTTAAAATTAATATTATATGTGTTGTGCTAGAAAGTTGTGCTATATTAATTTTTTAAAGCAGTGTGTTAAATATTGTTTTAGGTTCTAACAAAATGTTAAAATATTAACTGTGCTATGTAAAATATTTTTTTAAAGAGAGGAATGAGGCACTCGCACTGAGACAGCAGCCACAGCACACTAAAATCTTTCAGAGAAAGAGAATTTATTGCCCCCTTATCAAAATAAATGAATTTTTCCCACCTTGTTCAGCCCTGAAGGTGCTGTCAGGATTCAGAGGAAGAAGCTGACACAGAATCCTGTGTTTGAGTGGAATTATGAATAATTCATGAGATGTATGAATATGCAACAGGCTGTTGCTTTTAAGGGTTAATCCTCTGTAACGTGGGTCCTTTTTCAGGTTTATTTTGCCCAGGAAAAGGTACCTGGACCATCTGTTTAATTATCTCATATCGTCCTAAATCCTAATTGTCCAAATTTTTGTTCCTCTAATTATATTGCTATTTTTATAACTATTTTATTACTATTAAGGTCTTAAAATTTTAAAAATAAATGATTGGCATTTTTCACATTCCCACCTTGCTCAGGCCTGAAGAGCCATCAGAATTCAGAGGAAGAGCTGACACAGAATCCTGTGTTTGAGTGGAATTATGAATAATTCATGAGATGTATGAATATGCAACAGGCTGTTGCTTTTAAGGGTTAATCCTCTGTTAATGTGGGGCCTTTTTGGGCTTATTTTGCCCAGAAAAACGTACCGGCACCGTCCATAACTCTTTGTTCTTATTGTCTTATATTGTCCTAAATCTCAATTGTCCAAATTTTTATTACTTTAATTTTATTGCTATTTTTAGAACCATTTTATTACTATTAAAGTTTGAAAATTCTAAAAAAACAATTGATTGGCGTTTCTCATAGGTTCAAACGCCAGGGAAGCAGGAGGAGGCTCCCGGCTCACCGGGCCGGGCGGCTGGGACAGAGCCGGGCCGAACCGGGCCGAACCGGGCCGAGCCGGGCCGAACCGGGCCGAACCGGGCCGAGCCGGGCCGAACCGGGCCGAACCGGGCCGAGCCGAGCCGAGCCGGGCCGAACCGGGCCGAACCGGGCCGAACCGGGCCGAGCCGGGCCGAACCGGGCCGAACCGGGCCGAACCGGGCCGAACCGGGCCGAACCGGGCCGAACCGGGCCGAGCCGGGCCGGGCCCGCTTGGACCGGGGAGGGTCCGCTTGGGCTGGGCGGAACGGAAATGTGGGGGCTCGGGGCGCGCCCGGAGCCTCCAGCAAGGAGCAGTTCCGGCGCGGCAGCCAATCAGCGCTCAGCACCTCACGTGACCGCCGGTCCAAGATGGCGCTGCCCATGGCCGCGGCCCGGGGCCCGCTCTGGCGCCTCGGCCCCTCCGCCCTGAGCCCCGCCCGGGGCCGGATCCCGCCGCCGCTCGCTCCGGCCGTGTCCAGGTGAGCGGGGACCCCCGCGGGAGCGGCCGGGACCCGCTGCCCTCAGGGAGCCCCAAACACCGGCGGCAGCCCCGTTAAACACCGACCGAAACCGAGCGCTGTCGTGATCCCCCCCCCAACACCGCTCCCCTTTACTCTCCTCGTCCTCTCCGGTTCGCCCCGTGTCCTCCCGCACCTCGATGCCCCCCGTTACCGCACCCCCTCCCCGTTACCGCGCTGCTTTTCTCTCCCGGTACCGCCGGTACCGCCCAGCCGAGCCCGGCACGGGAATCCCGGAGCCACCTCGGGCTCCTCAGTCCCCCGGAGCTCCTCAATCCCACCCCAGCCCTTCCCCGGGGCGTTCCCAGCTTCCGTTCACCCTCTCCGGGAGCCCCGAAAGTGGCCGGGGCTGACTCAGGGCTGCCGGTGCCCGGTGCCGGTGCCCGGTGGGTTCGGAGCCGGGGCTGCAGCTCCCCGGTGTATTCGGCACTGATGCGGGGCTGCCGGTGCCCGGTGTGTGCGGGGCTGCGGGTGCCGGTGCCCGGTGGGTTCCGAGCTGGGCTGCAGCTCCCCGGTGTGTGCGGGGCTGCCGGTGCCCGGTGTGTGCGGGGCTGCGGGCATCGGTGCCGAGGGGGTTCCGGGCTGCCGGTGCCCGGTATGTGCGGGGCTGACGCGGGGTTGGGTGTGTGACGCAGCTCCCCGGTGCGTTCGGGGCTCCGGCCGCCGGTCCTCGGTGTGTCCGGAGCCGACGCGGGACCGCCGGTGCCCGGTATGTGCGGGGCTGCCGGTGCCCGGTGGATTCGGAGCTGCGGCCGCCGGTGCCCGGTGTGTGTGGAGCTGACGCGGGGCTGCCGGTGCCCCGTGGGTTCGGAGTCGGGTGTGCCGCTCCCCGGTGTGCGCTCGGGGCTGCCGGTGCCCCGTGGGTTCGGTGCCAACGCGGCGCCGGGGCTGCAGCTCCCCGGTGGGTTCGGGGCTGGGGCTGCGGTCCCCGGTGCGGTCTCCGGTCCCCGGTGTGTCCGGTGCTGCCGGTGCCCCGTGTGCTCGGGGCTGCCGCTGCCCGGTGTGTCCGGTGCTGACCCGAGGCTGCCGCCACAGATCCCCGGTGTGCTCGGGGCTGCCGGTGCCCGGTGGGTTCGGGGCTGGGGCTACCGGTGCCCCGCAGTATGTGCGGAGCCGCAGGCGCCGGTTCCCGGTGTGCTCGGTGCTGCCGGTGCCCGCCGTGTGCCCGCCGGTTCCCGGTGTGCCCGGAGCTGACTCCGGGCCGCCGGTGCCCGGTGTGTTCGGTGCTGCCGGTGCCCCGTGTGCTCGGGGCTGCCGCTGCCCGGTGGGTTCGGGGCTGGGGCTACCGGTGCCCCCCAGTATGTGCGGAGCCGCAGGCGCCGGTTCCCGGTGTGCCCGGAGCTGACTGAGGGCTGCCGGTGCCCGGTGTGCTCGGGGCTGCCGCTGCCCGGTGTGTCCGGTGCTGACCCGAGGCTGCCGCCACAGATCCCCGGTGTGCTCGGGGCTGCCGCTGCCCGGTGGGTTCGGGGCTGGGGCTACCGGTGCCCCCCAGTATGTGCGGAGCCGCAGGCGCCGGTTCCCGGTGTGCTCGGTGCTGCCGGTGCCCGCCGTGTGCCCGCCGGTTCCCGGTGTGCCCGGAGCTGACCCGGGGCCGCCGGTGCCCGGTGTGTTCGGGCCCGCAGCTCCGCGGTGCGTTCGAGGCTTTCGGTCCCGGTGCGTCCGGAGCTGACCCGGGGCCGTCCCCGCAGGTCCCCGGTTCGCTGCCCGGTTCGTTCGCTCTCCTCCCGCGCCGCCTCCCGCGCCCTCGTGGCCGCCGTGGCCGGCGCTGCCCGGCGGGCGAGCGCTCGGTACGAGCGGTACCTGGAGAGGAGCTGGCCCCGCTTCTTCCTCCTGCACAGCACCTTCAAAAACGGTCCGTGACAAAACGGGAACAAACCGGGCAACGAAAAGGGGGGGGCGCGGCAAAAAGAGGGGCCCCAAAAAAGGGAGGGGGAGCCGTGGGAATTTCTGGGGCCCAAACGGGAGCTCCCGGCGTGTGGGTCTAAAAAAGGGAATCTGAAAAAGCCACGTTTCTTTGGGGTGTTCCAAAAAGGGGTGTCCCAAGGAAAAGGGGCACTGATGGCGGAGTGTGAATTTCTGGGTCCCAAAAAGGGGGTCCCAAAAATGTGGGGGTCTGAAAAGGAGGTGGGGTGTTCTAAAAATGGGTGTCCCAAAAAAAGGGGGGGTCCCAAATATCTGGGTCCCAAATGGGGGGTCCCAGAAATGTGGGGGGCTGAAAAGGAGGTGGGGTGTTCTAAAAAGGGGTGCCCCGAGAAAAAGGGGGGCTGATGGGGGGACTGTGAATTTCTGGGTCCCAAAAGGAGGGTCCCAAAAAGGGGGTCCCAACAGATGGGTCCCAAAAAAAAGGGGGTCTGGAAGAGGGTGGGGTGTTCTAAAAGTGGGTGCCCCAAGAGGTGGGTGCTGAAAAAGGGGGGTCCAAACGTCTGGGTCCCAAAAATGTGGGGGGCTGAAAAGGAGGTGGGGTGTTCTAAGAAATGGGTGTCCCAAAAAAAGGGGGGTCCAAATATCTGGGTCCCAAATGGGGGGGTCCCAAAAATGTGGGGGGCTGAAAAGGAGGTGGGGTGTTCTAAAAAGGGGGAGCTGATGGGGGGACTGTGAATTTCGGGGTCCCAAAAAGAGGGTCCAAAAAAGGGGGGTCCCAAAAAAAGGGGGTCTGGAAGAGGGTGGGGTGTTCTAAAAATGGGTGTCCCAAGGGGAGGGTGCTGAAAAAGGGGGTTCCAAATATCTGGGTGCCAAAAATGTGGGGGGGCTGAAAAGGAGGTGGGGGTGTTCTAAAAAGGGGTGCCCCAAGGAAAAAGGGGGGCTTGATGGGGGGACTGTGAATTTCTGGGTCCCAAAAAGGGGGTCTGGAAGAGGGTGGGGGTGTTCTAAAATGGGTGTCCCAAGAGGTGGGTGCTGAAAAAGGGGGGTCCAAACGTCTGGGTCCCAAATGGGGGGGTCCCAAAAATGTGGGGGGCTGAAAAGGAGGTGGGGTGTTCTAAAAAGGGGGGCTGATGGGGGGACTGTGAATTTCTGGGTCCCAAAAAGGGGGTTTGGAAGAGGGTGGTGTGTCCCAAAAAAGGGTAGTGTCCCAAGAAAAAGGGGGGGCTCATTAGGGAGTCTGAATGTCTGGGTCCCAAAATGGGGGTCCCGGGGGGGGTGGGTCCTGAAAAAGAGAGTCTGAAAAAACCCCATTATTTCTGAGGTGTCCCAAAAAGGGGTGTCCCAGGAGGTGGGTGTTAATTGGGGAGCCCAAAAATCTGGGTCCCAAATGGGGGGTCCAGGAGGTGGCTCCAAAACAGGGGGTTTGAAAGAGGGTGGGGTGTTCCAAATGTGGATGTCTCAAGATGTGGGTGCTGAAAAAGGGGAGCCCAAACATCTGGGTCCCAAATGGGGGGGTCCCAAAAATGTGGGGGGCTGAAAAGGAGGTGGGGTGTTCTAAAAAGGGGGAGCTGATGGGGGGACTGTGAATTTCGGGGTCCCAAAAAGGGGGTCTGGAAGAGGGTGGGGGTGTTCTAAAAATGGGTGTCTCCAAGAGGTGGGTGCTGAAAAAGGGGGGTCCCAAATGTCTGGGTCCCAAAAGGAGGGTCCCAAAAGGGGGTTTGGAAGAGGGTGGTGTGTCCCAAAAAAGGGTGTCCCAAGAAAAAGGGGGGCTTATTAGGGAGTCTGAATGTCTGGGTCCCAAAATGGGGGGGTCCCAAAAATGTGGGGGGCTGAAAAGGAGGTGGGGTGTTCTAAAAAGGGGGAGCTGATGGGGGACTGTGAATTTCTGGGTCCCAAAAGGAGGGTCCCAAAAAGGGGGTCCCAAAAAAAGGGGGTCTGGAAGAGGGTGGGGTGTTCTAAAAGTGGGTGCCCCAAGAGGTGGGTGCTGAAAAAGGGGGGTTCCAAATATCTGGGTCCCAAAAATGTGGGGGCTGAAAAGGAGGTGGGGTGTTCTAAAAAGGGGGAGCTGATGGGGGACTGTGAATTTCTGGGTCCCAAAAGGAGGGTCCCAAAAAAAGGGGCTCTGGAAGAGGGTGGGGTGTTCTAAAAAATGGGTGTCCCAAGAGGTGGGTGCTGAAAAAGGGGGGTCCAAACATCTGGGTCCCAAATGGGGGGGTCCCAAAAATGTGGGGGTCTGAAAAGGAGGTGGGGTGTTCTAAAAAGGGGTGCCCCAAGGAAAAGGGGGGCTGATGGGGGGACTGTGAATTTCTGGGTCCCAAAAAGGGGGTTTGGAAGAGGGTGGGGTGTCCCAGATGTGGATGTCTCGAGATGTGGGTGCTGAAAAAGGGGAGCCCAAACATCTGGGTGCCAAAAGAGGCCCCGGCTGTCAGGAGAAGGGCACGTTTGGAGGCATCAGCCGTGCCAGGCTGGCCGTGCCCCTGAGGCAGCCCTGGTGCTGCAGGGGTGCAGGCCCTGTTCCTGGAGGTGCAGGAGGTCAGGAGGATCCGCGCCAGGATGGCCCAGCAGCAGCTGAGCCCTCAGCAGCTCCCGTACCCGGGACATGGAGCGCCTGGCGCCTGCGCCAGGTCAGCGGGGGACCCCTGTGTCACCTGTGCCTCACCGCTGTGTCACCTGTGCCCCATCTCTGTGTCACCTGTGCCTCATCACACTGTGCCTCACCGCTGTGTCACCTGTGCCCCATCTCTGTGTCACCTGTGCCCCATCACCTGTGCCTCACCGCTGTGTCACCTGTGCCCCATCTCTGTGTCACCTGTGCCCCATCTCTGTGTCACCTGTGCCTCATCACCTGTGCCTCACCGCTGTGTCACCTGTGCCTCATCTCTGTGTCACCTGTGCCTCATCACCTGTGCCTCATCTCTGTGTCACCTGTGCCTCATCTCTGTGTCACCTGTGCCTCATCACCTGTGCCTCACCTCTGTGTCACCTGTGCCTCACCTCTGTGTCACCTGTGCCTCATCTCTTGTCACCTGTGCCTCATCACCTGTGCCCCATCTCTGTGTCACCTGTGCCTCACCTGTGCCTCACCTCAGCCTTATCTCCCCTTGCTTCTCCTCAGCCCATCTCTGCCTCATCTCTCATCTCCCCTCAGCCTCAGCCCTGCATCATCTGTGCCTCCCTTCAGCCTCCTCTCTGCTTCATCTCCCCCCTGCCCCGTCCCTGCCCCGTCCCTGCCCCATCCCTGCCCCATTCCTGCCCCATCCCTGCCCCGTCCCTGCACCATTTCCTGCCCCATCCCTGCCCCATCCCTGCCCCATCCCTGCCCCATCCTGCCCATCCCTGCCCCCGTCCCTGCCCCATCCCTGCCCCGTCCCTGCCCCCCGTCCCTGCCCCATCCCTGCCCCACTCCCTGCCCCATCTCTGCCCCATTCCTGCCCCGTCCCTGCCCCATCTCTGCCCCATTCCTGCCCCGTCCCTGCCCCATCCCTGCCCCATTCCTGCCCCCCTTTTTCCCCCCCCTTTCCCCCCCTTTTTCCCCCCCCTTTCCCCCCCCTTTTTCCCCCCTTTTTCCCCCTTCCCCCCCTTTTCCCCCCTTTCCCCCCCCCTTTTTTGCCCCCATCTCTTCCGCCCTCTGGGCGCCCTTTCCCTGCCAACCCCAGGCCCTGGCAGCTGCAGCAGCCCGGGGGAGGGGGGAATTTGGGGAATTTTGGGTTTTTTGGGGGTTTTTTGGAGGCGGGTGCTGACGCTGCCCCCCTGTCCCCGGGGCAGTTCCGCAGGGACGTGCTCAAGGCCATTCCCATCGGGATCATCGCCATCCCCCCCCTTCGCCAACTTCCTGGTGCTGCTGCTCATGTGAGTACCCAACACCCCTGAGCCACAAATTCCCTGAAATTTGGGTTTTTAGGGGCAAAATATTGTCCTGGTGTGAGATTTAGGGCGTCCTGAGTCCTAAATTCCCTCCAGTGGGAGTTTCTAGGGGCAGGAATCTGTCCCTGTAAGAACAAACCCCAAATTCCCTGCAGTTTGGGGTTTTTAGGGGCAGGAAATTGTCCCTGGTGTGAGTACCCAGCTCTTCCTGAGCCCCCAAATTTTGTGCAAATTGGGGTTTTTAGGCGCAAAAAAAAATGTCCTGATGTGAGTATCCAGCCCTCCCCTGAGCCCCAAATTTTGTGCAAATTGGGGTTTTTTAAAGGCAAAAAAAATTGTCCTGTGTGAGTATCCAGCTCTTCCTGAGCCCCAAATTCCTTCCAAATGGGGTTTTAGGGGCAGGAATTGTCCTGATGTGAGTACCCCAGCCTCCCTTGAGGCCCAAATTCTCTCCAGTTTGGGGTTTTAGGGGCAGGAATGTCCTGATGTGAGTTACCCAGCTCTTCCTGGAGCCCCAAATTTTGTGCAAATTGGCGTTTTAGGGGCACAAAAATTGTCCTGATGTGAGTACCCAGCTCTTCCTGAGCCCCAAATTCCTTCCAAATGGGGTTTTAGGGGGTAGAATTGTCCCTGATCTGAGCACTGGAATGCCCTCATCCTTGGGCTTCCAAATTCCTCCAGTTTGGGGTTTTAGGGGCAGGAATTGTCCTGGTGTGAGTACCCAGCTCTTCCTGAGCCCCAAATTTTGTGCAAATTGGGTTTTAGGGGCACAAAAATTGTCCTGATGTGAGTACCCAGCTCTTCCTGAGCCCCAAATTTTGTGCAAATTGGGGTTTTTTAAAGGCAAAAAAAATTGTCCTGATGTGAGTACCCAGCTCTTCCTGAGCCCCAAATTCCTTCCAATGGAGTTTTAGGGGTAGGAATTGTCCTGGTGTGAGTACCCAGCCTCCCTTGAGCCCCAAATCTCTCCAGTTTGGGGTTTTAGGGCAGGAATTGTCCTGATGTGAGTACCCAGCTCTTCCTGAGCCCCAAATTCCTTCCAAATGGGGTTTTTAGGAGCAGGAATTGTCCTGATGTGAGTACCCAGCTCTTCCTGAGCCCCAAATTTTGTGCAAATTGGGGCTTTTAGGGGCAAAAAAAATTGTCCTGATGTGAGTACCCAGCTCTTCCTGAGCCCCAAATTCCCTCCAGTTTGGGGTTTTAGGGCAGGAATTGTCCTGGTTCAAGTACTGGGGTGCTTCTTGTGCCCCCTGAGTCCCCAATTCCCTGCAGTTGGGGGTTTTTTAAAGGCAAGAATTGTCCTGTTGTTGGCACCAGGGTGCCCCCGAGCTCCAAATTTGGTGCAGTTGGGGGTTTTTAAAGGCAGGAATCTCTCCCTGTAAGAACAAATATTTTGGGAAGTGCAGGACTCCTGAACAACTAACTAATGATCAAGCAGAAACCATTTATTGTTCACATCACACACATTTTTACGGGTTCACAAACACGGTGCACACCATGGATTTGTCTTTTCCCCTCATTTTCTGCCTGCATTTCTCAGGTTGAAGGGATTGGTTACAGTGCAGGTGTTTCACAGCTCTGTTTTCCACTTCTTGTGGTCCTGGTGTTCATTGGCTCAGCCTCTGATTTCTTAATTTATCAAAATCAATGTTCTTAATATTTGAATATCTTGATATTTTAATATCTCTGTTATCCAGTTCTTCCAGACTTGGTATTCAGTTTCTCAACATCTTCTCTCTTAATTTGTCAAAATTTATATTCTTAATATTTTAATATCTTAATATTTTAATATTTCTGTTATCCAGTTCTTGCAGACTTGGTATTCAGTTTCTCAACATCTTCTTTCTTAATTTATCAAAATTTATATTCTTTATATCTTAATATTTTAATATTTCTGTTATCCAGTTCTTCCCAGACTTGGTATTCAGTTTCTCAACATCTTCTTTCTAAATTTATCAAAATTTATATTCTTTATATTTTAATATCTTAATATTTTAATATTTCTGTTATCCAGTTCTTGCAGAATTGTATTCAGTTTCTCAGGCTCTTCTTTCATAATTCAGCACAAATTATGTTCCAATGGCCTTGATGAGCTGAGTGCTGGGTTGGCAGTGCCAGCTCTGAGTGCTGGGTTGGCAGTGCCAGCTCTGAGTGCTGGATTGGCAATGCCAGCTCTGAGTGCTGGGTTGCAGTGCCAGTTCTGAGTGCTGGATTGGCAATGCCAGCTCTGAGTGCTGGGTTGGCAATGCCAGCTCTGAGTGCTGGATTGGCAGTGCCAGCTCTGAGTGCTGAATTGGCAGTGCCAGCTCTGAGTGCTGGGTTGGCAATGCCAGTTCTGAGTGCTGGGTTGGCAATGCCAGCTCTGAGTGCTGGATTGGCAGTGCCAGCTCTGAGTGCTGGATTGGCAGTGCCAGTTCTGAGTGCTGGGTTGGCAGTGCCAGCTCTGAGTGCTGGGTTGGCAGTGCCAGTTCTGAGTGCTGTGTTGGCAGTGCCAGCTCTGAGTGCTGGATTGGCAGTGCCAGCTCTGAGTGCTGGGTTGCAGTGCCAGCTCTGAGTGCTGAATTGGCAATGCCAGCTCTGAGTGCTGGGTTGGCAGTGCCAGTTCTGAGTGCTGGATTGGCAATGCCAGTTCTGAGTGCTGGATTGGCAGTGCCAGCTCTGAGTGCTGTGTTGGCAATGCCAGTTCTGAGTGCTGTGTTGGCAGTGCCAGCTCTGAGTGCTGGATTGGCAGTGCCAGCTCTGAGTGCTGGGTTGGCAGTGCCAGTTCTGAGTGCTGGGTTGGAAATGCCAGCTCTGAGTGCTGGGTTGGCAGTGCCAGTTCTGAGTGCTGGGTTGGCAGTGCCAGTTCTGAGTGCTGGGTTGGCAATGCCAGTTCTGAGTGCTGTGTTGGCAGTGCCAGCTCTGAGTGCTGGATTGGCAGTGCCAGCTCTGAGTGCTGGGTTGCAGTGCCAGCTCTGAGTGCTGTGTTGGCAATGCCAGCTCTGAGTGCTGGGTTGGCAGTGCCAGTTCTGAGTGCTGGGTTGGCAATGCCAGCTCTGAGTGCTGGGTTGGCAGTGCCAGCTCTGAGTGCTGGGTTGGCAGTGCCAGTTCTGAGTGCTGGGTTGGAAATGCCAGCTCTGAGTGCTGGGTTGGCAGTGCCAGTTCTGAGTGCTGGATTGGCAATGCCAGTTCTGAGTGCTGGGTTGGCAGTGCCAGTTCTGAGTGCTGGGTTGGCAATGCCAGCTCTGAGTGCTGGGTTGGCAGTGCCAGTTCTGAGTGCTGGGTTGGCAATGCCAGCTCTGAGTGCTGGGTTGGCAATGCCAGCTCTGAGTGCTGTGTTGGCAGTGCCAGTTCTGAGTGCTGTGTTGGCAATGCCAGCTCTGAGTGCTGGGTTGGCAGTGCCAGCTCTGAGTGCTGGGTTGGCAATGCCAGCTCTGAGTGCTGGGTTGGCAGTGCCAGCTCTGGGAGCTGAGTGCTGGATTCAGGAGGGTCTGAGAACTCCAAGGAAATAATTTCACTCCAACTCCTGTGGCAGCTCCACTCAGTGCCACTCCCAGCCCACATCCAACCTCATTTCATGAGGGAAACTTCTCCTGGATCAACGCAGATTCAGGGTGGGCAGTGAATATTCAAATACATCTGAAAAAGAAACGGAAACTCCTGGAACCCCCTGCTCTGCCTTTCCCTCACTGAATCTCTTCTCCTGCCTTTTTCCAGATATTTCTTTCCACAGTAGCTCCTGATCAGGCACTTCTGAATGCCCAGGTGAAGTTCCTGGATGCCTGAGAAGGAGATTTAGGAGAGTCTAAGAACTCCAAGGAAATAATTTCACTCTAATTCCTGTGGCAGCTCCACTCACTGCTACTGCCAGCCCACACCCAGCCTCATTTCATGAGGGAAACTTCTCCTGGATTAATGCAGATTCAGAGAGAGCACAAATATCTCCAGAAAAGAAACAGGGACCCCCTGGAGCCCCCTGGAGCCCCCTGGAACCTCCTACTCTGCCTTTTCCCTCCCTGAATCCCCTCTCCTGCCTCTCCCCAGGTATTTCTTCCCTCAGCAGCTCCTGATCAGGCACTTCTGGACACCCAGGAAGTTCAGAAGTTCTGGACGCGGCTGGTGTTCCTGGATGCCTGAGAAGGAGATTTAGGAGAGTCTAAGAACTCCAAGGAAATAATTTCACTCTAATTCCTGTGGCAGCTCCACTCACTGCTACTCCCAGCCCACACCCAGCCTCGTTTCATGAGGGAAACTTCTCCTGCGGGTTCAGGGAGGGCACTGAATATTCCAATATCTTCAAAGTAGAAACAGGGAGCCCCCCTGGAACCCCCTGCTCTGCCCTTCCCTCCCTGAACTCCCTCTCCTGCCTCTCCCCAGGTATTTCTTCCCCCGGCAGCTCCTGGTCAGGCACTTCTGGATGCCCAGGCAGCGGCTGGAGTTCCTGGATGCCTGAGGAGGAGATTCAGGAGAGTCTGAAAACTCCAAGGAAATAATTTCACTCTAACTCCTGTGGCAGCTCCACTCAGTGCCACTCCCAGCTCACATCCAACCTCATTTCATGAGAAAAAACTTCTCCAGGATTAATGCAGATTCAGAGAGAGCAGAAATATCTCCAGAAAAGAAAGAGGGAGCCCCCCTTGAACCCCCTGGAGCCCCCTGGAGCCCCCTGGAGCCCCCTGCTCTGCCCTTCCCTCCCTGAACCCCCTCTCCTGCCTCTCCCCAGGTATTTCTTCCCCCGGCAGCTCCTGGTCAGGCACTTCTGGATGCCTGAGGAGGAGGTTCAGTAGAGTCTAAAAACTCCAAGAAAATGAAGGACACTAATTCCTGTGGCACTCCCAGCCCACATCCAGCCTCATTTCATGAGGGAAACTTCTCCTGGATTAATACAGATTCAGGGAGGGCAGTGAATATTCAAATACCTCCAAAAAGGAATCAGGGAACCTCCTGGAGCCCCCTGGAACCCCCTGCTCTGCTCTTCCCTCCCTGAACCCCCTCTCCTGCCTCTCCCCAGGTATTTCTTCCCCCGGCAGCTCCTGATCAGGCACTTCTGGACGCCCAGGCAGCGGCTGGAGTTCCTGGACGCGTACGACCGCCGCCGCAGGGCCTTGCACGCGGCCGTGCTGCGGGCGCTGGCGCAGGCAGCGCGCTCCCTGCCCGAGGCACGGCCCCAGCAGCTCCTGCTGCAGCTCTGTGAGCAGGTCTGTGCCCCACCACTGCCACACTGGCTTCTGGTTTGAAAGGAAAATCAGTGGGAGACTGCGAGTCAGAAATGGGATTTATTAGGAAAGGGGAAAAAAAAATCAAAATGTGCGCGATAATAGAAAAGAAAAACCACCGACAGAGTTAGTTACGCCCAAGGTGAACCCAAAATGGTCACAAAAGAAAAACCACTGATGGAGTTAGTTACACCCAAGATGAACCCAAAATGGTCACAAAATGTACCCAAGGTGAACCCAAAATGGTCACAAGATGAATACAAAATGGTCACAAGATGAATACAAAATGGTCACAAGATGAACCCAATATGGTAAAAAAGTGAACCATGATGAGCCCAAAATGGTCAAAAAATTAACCCAACGGTTCACAAAACGATCCCAAGATGAACCAAAATGAACCCAAAATGGTCACAAAATGAACCCAAGATGAACCCAAAATGGTCACAAAAGAAAAACCACTGACAGCGTTAGTTAAACCCAAGATGAACCCAAAATGGTCACAAAATGAACCCAAGGTGAACCCAAAATGGTCACAAGATGAACCCAAAATGGTCACAAAATGAACCCAAGGTGATCCCAAAATGGTCACAAAATGAATACAAAATTATGCCAATATGGTCAAAAAATGAACCTGAGATGAACCAAAATGGTCACAAAATGAATCCAAAATGATTGCAAAATGAGCCCAAGATGAACCCAATGTTCACAAAATGAAGCCAAAATGGTCACAAAAGAAAAACCGCTGACAGAGTTAGTTACACCCAAGATGAACCCAAAATAGTCATAAAATGAACCCAAGATGAAACCCAAAATAGTCACAAAAGAAAAACTACTGATAGAGTTAGTTACACCCAAGATGAACCCAAAATTGTCACGAGATTAATCAAAATGGTCACAAGATGAACCCAAAATGGTCAAAAAATGAGCCCAAAAAGGTCACAAAAGGAAAACTACTGGCAGGGTTAATTACACCCAAGATGAACCAAAATGGTCACAAAATGAACCCAAGATGAACCAAAATGGTCACAAAATGAACCCAATATGGTAAAAAACTGAACCATGATGAGCCCAAAATAGTCAAAAAATGAACCCAAAGGTTCACAAAATGATCCCAAGATGAACCAAAATGAACCCAAAATGGTCACAAAATGAACCCAAGGTGAACCCAAAATGGTCAAAAAATGAACCCGAGATGAACCCAAAATGGTCACAAAATGAACCCAAAGGTTCACAAAACAAACCCAAGATGAACCAAAATGAACCCAAGATGGTCAAAAAATGAACCTGAGATGAACCAAAATGGTCACAAAATGAACCCAAGGTGAACCCAAATGGCACAAAATGAACCCAAGATGAACCCAAATGGCACAAAATGAATCTAAAATGATCCCAAGGTGAACCAAAATGGTCACAAAATGAACCCAAAATGAACTAAAATGGTCACAAAGTGCACGCCCGCTCATGGGGTCTCTCACTTTTATAAGTTCTGCTCCATTAGCCTATTGCAGCTTTAGGTTATGAATTCCCATCCTTCTTGTTCTTCTCTCCTCAATTCCCCATTATTTATGCTCTTGGGCCTGAAATTTGGATTATTTCTCCTTGGTCCCCAGCTAGAGCAGGAATTGTTTTGTCTCCCTACTGTGAACAGAGCTCCCCATCCCATAATATGAAACCCACACCCACTAAAGCCACACAAAATGTGAAAAACGCCTCAAACCTGAGTCCTTGACGTGTCTGAGGTGTCACCTGTGCTCTCCTGGGGCTCTTCCAGGTGCAGGGAGGTGCCCGGCCCCACCTGGCGCAGCTCCTGGCTGTGAGGAGTTTGTTCTCGGGCTCTCTGCTGGTCCTCAACAGGCTCCAGGTGGATCACGTGGTGAGTTCAGGGGTTCACCTGCCCAGCTGTGCCCCAAAAACAGCCCAGGGAAAGCTGCAGAGGTGGCCTGGGCTGGGCAGGGGGGGATCCCCATCTCTGGGTTGAGATCCCCATTCCTGGTTGGGATCCCCATTCCTGGTTTGGGATCCCCATTCCTGGTTTGGGATCCCCATTCCTGGTTGGGATCCCCATTCCTGGTTTGGGATCCCCATTCCTGGTTTGGGATCCCCATTCCTGGTTGGGATCCCCATTCCTGGGTTGGGATCCCCATCTCTGGGTTGGGATCCCCATTCCTGGTTTGGGATCCCCATCTCTGGGTTGGGATCCCCATTCCTGGTTTGGGATCCCCATCTCTGGTTTGGGATCCCCATTCCTCGTTTGGGATCCCCATTCCTGGTTGGGATCCCCATCCCTGGTTTGGGATCCCCATCTCTGGTTTGGGATCCCCATCCCTGGGTTGGGATCCCCATCCCTGGTTTGGGATCCCCATTCCTGGTTGGGATCCCCATCCCTGGTTGGGATCCCCATTCCTGGGTTGGGATCCCCATCCCTAGGTTGGGATCCCTATCCCTGGTTGGGATTCCCATCTCTGGGTTGGGATCCCCATCCCTGGGTTGGGATCCCCATTCCTGGTTTGGGATCCCCATCTCTGGTTTGGGATCCCCATTCCTCGTTTGGGATCCCCAGATCCCCATTCCTGGGTTGGGATCCCCATTCCTGGGTTGGGATTCCCATCTCTGGGTTGGGATCCCCATCCCTGGTTGGGATCCCCATTCCTGGGTTGGGATCCCCATTCCTGGGTTGGGATTCCCATCTCTGGGTTGGGATCCCCATTCCTCGTTTGGGATCCCCATCCCTGGGTTGGGATCCCCATCCCTGGGTTGGGATCCCCATTCCTCGTTTGGGATCCCCATCTCTGGGTTGAGATCCCCATCTCTGGGTTGGGATCCCCATCTCTGGGTTGGGATCCCCATCCCTGGGTTGGGATCCCCATCCCTGGGTTGGGATCCCCATTCCTGGTTTGGGATCCCCATTCCTCATTTGGGATCCCCATCTCTGGGGGTCTTTGGGGTCCTGGGCACTGTGGCTGCAGGTGAGGGGGGCTCAGGTGAGACCCCACCTGCACTGGGGGGGTACCACCAGCGTTAGGAGGATGTGGAGCTGCTGGGAATGAATCCAGAGGGGGATTTGGGGATGGAATTCCTCCCTGTGGAGGTGGGGAGGAACTGGGAGGGATTTCCCCATCCATGGAGGTGTTCTGGGATGGTTTGGGGCCAGGTGGGCAGGTGGAAGTGGCTGAATGGGAATTCAGGGGGAACATCTGAGTGGGCTTCAGGTGGTCAGTCAGCTTCCAGAAGCTTCCATCTAACCATAGAACAGCACGGTCAAAAAATGGTCAAAAAATTAACCCGAGATGAACCAAAATGGTCAAAAAATGAACTCGAGATGAACCCATTTTGTGACCCAAAATGGTCACAAAATGAACCCAAAATGGTCAAAAAATGAACCTGAAATGAACCAAAATGGTCACAAGATGAACCAAAATGGTCACAAAATGAACCTGAGATGAGCTAAAATGGTCAAAAAATGAACCTGAGATAGACCCAAAATGGTCACAAAATGGACCCAATAGGGTCACAGAATGGACCCAAGATGAGCCAAAATGGTCAAGAAATGAACCCAAATAAACCAAAATGGTCACAAATTGAACCCAAGATGAGATAAAATAATCAAAAATTAACCCAAGATGAGCCCAAATGGTCACAAAATGAACCTGAGATAAACCAAAATGGTCACAAAATGTACCCAAAAGGGTCACAAAATGAACCCGAGATGAGCTAAAATCGTCAAAAAATGAACTCTAAATGGTGTCCCAAAATCTCAGGTTCTATCCAGGTAGGAATGTTTGAAATCTCAGATTGTATCCAGGTAGGAATGTTTGAAATCTCAGATTCTATCCAGGCAGGAATGTTTGGCTCCTCCCTGGGCTCACATCTCCCAGTGGGATGATGGAATTTTATCAGCCATGCAGGGACACTCACTGGCCCATGAGCAGAAGATAATTAATAATTAATGGTCCATGAACAGAAGATAGTTATTAATTAACAGCCCAATAATAGGAGACATCTCCTGGAGGAAGGATTGGTTGTGGAAGAGATAAAGAAAACTGCCTAATGAACAGAAGATAACTGCCCCACCTCTGACAGATAATATCTTCTGTTCATGGGCCATTAAATATTAATTATTTTCTCTTCATGAGCCATTAATTAGTAATTGCCTTCTGTTCATGGCCAGTGTCCCCCGCATGGCTGATAAAATTCCATCATCTCATTAGGAGATGCTCTGCCCAGGGGGAGGAGCCAAACATTCCTGCCTGGATACAATCTGAGATTTCAAACATTCCTCCATGGATATAATCTGAGATTTCAAACATTCCTGCCTGGATACAATCTGAGATTTCAAACATTCCTACCTGGATACAATCTGAGATTTCAAACATTCCTGCCTGGATACAATCTGAGATTTCAAACATTCCTACCTGGGTACAATCTGAGATTTCAAACATTCCTGCCTGGATATAATCTGAGATTTCAAACATTCCTACCTGGATACAATCTGAGATTTCAAACATTCCTGCCTGGATACAATCTGAGATTTCAAACATTCCTACCTGGGTACAATCTGAGATTTCAAACATTCCTGCCTGGGTACAATCTGAGATTTCAAACATTCCTGCCTGGGTACAATCTGAGATTTCAAACATTCCTACCTGGATACAATCTGAGGTTTGGGACATCCCAGCAGCCTTTTCCCCCTGCATTCCCAGAGGAGCAGCTTTCTCCTCCCCTGCATTTCCAGAATGTTCTGGGCAGTTCTGGTGGTGCTTCAGCAGAACCACAGCTGGCCCTGCAGGAGGGATGAGCCACCACTCAAGTTTCTAAAATTCCAGATCTGAGCTTGCTGTATCGAAAACAATCCCTGTGCTTCTGTCCATCATTTCAAGGGAGGGGGGCAGAGACCTCGGACATTGATTTTATTCCCAATCCACTCCTCCGCCCGGGGCTGGACACCTTGGACATTGATTTTATTCCCAATCCACTCCTCCGCCCGGGGCAGGACACCTTGGACATTGATTTTATTCCCAATCCACTCCTCCGCCCGGGGCAGGACACCTCGGACATTGATTTTATTCCCAATCCACTCCTCTGCCCGGGGCTGGACACCTTGCTGGGCGGGAAGGTGGGCGAGGGGAGCTGCAGCCACCGCCAGGTCCCCCCTTGTCCCGCAGAGAGCCCTGAGCCAGGTGCTGTTCCTGACCCCTCACCTGCCGGCCTTCGTCCTGCGGCGCCGCCTGCGCAGCCACGTCCTGGAGATCCGGCAGCTGGACCGCGCCCTGCTGCACCTGGGGCTGGGGCAGCTGTCCGAGGAGGAGCTGCGGGCGGTGAGCACGGCTGTGCCACCTGGGGGCACCTCGTGGGGCACCTCATGGGGCACCTGGGGCTGGGGCGGCTGTCCGAGGAGGAGCTGCGGGCGGTGAGCACGGCTGTGCCAGCCTGGGGCACCTCATGGGGCACCTCATGGGGCACCTGTGCCACGTGGGGGCACCTGGGGGGGCACCTGGGGCTGGGGCGGCTGTCCGAGGAGGAGCTGCGGGTGGTGAGCACGGCTGTGCCACCTGGGGGCACCTCGTGGGGCACCTCATGGGGCACCTGGGGCTGGGGCAGCTGTCCGAGGAGGAGCTGCGGGTGGTGAGCACGGCTGTGCCAGCCTGGGGGCACCTGGGGGGGCACCTCATGGGGCACCTGGGGCTGGGGCAGCTGTCCGAGGAGGAGCTGTGGGCGGTGAGCACGGCTCTGCCAGTCTGGGGCACCTCGTGGGGCACCTCATGGGGCACCTCATGGGGCACCTGGGGCTGGGGCAGCTGTCTGAGGAGGAGCTGCGGGCGGTGAGCACAGCTGTGCCAGCCTGGGGGCACCTCATGGGGTACCTGGGGGCACCTGCAGGGCGTTGGGGCACCTCGGGTGGCACCTGCAGGGTTTTTTCCACATCTCCCTGTCCTTGAGGGGGTCCTGGTGGGTGCTGGGTGTCTGTGTGTCCGTCTCTGACCGTGTCCATATGTCCGTCCTGACGGTGTCTGTATGTCCGTCCCTGTGTCCGTGTGTCCATCCCTGACCATGTCCGTGTGTCCATCCCTGACAGTGTCCGTGTGTCCGTCCCTGATGTGTCCGTGTGTCCATCCCTGACCATGTCTGTGTGTCCATCCTGAACGTGTCCATGTGTTCTTCCTGAGTGTCCGTGTGTCCGTCCCTCACCATGTCCATGTGTCCATCCCTGACCATGTCCTTGTGTCCGTCCTGACGGTGTCCGTCTGTCCGTCCCTGACCGTGTCCGTCTGTCCATCCCTGACCATGTCTGTGTGTCCATCCTGACCGTGTCCATGTGTTCGTCCTGACGGTGTTCGTGTGTCCATCCCTGATGTGTTCGTGTGTCCATCCCTGACCATGTCCGTGTGTCCATCCCTGACAGTGTCCGTGTGTCCGTCCCTGATGTGTCCGTGTGTCCATCCCTGACCATGTCTGTGTGTCCATCCTGAACGTGTCCATGTGTTCTTCCTGAGTGTCCGTGTGTCCGTCCCTCACCATGTCCATGTGTCCATCCCTGACCATGTCCTTGTGTCCGTCCTGACGGTGTCCGTCTGTCCGTCCCTGACCGTGTCCGTCTGTCCATCCCTGACCATGTCTGTGTGTCCATCCTGACCGTGTCCATGTGTTCGTCCTGACGGTGTTCGTGTGTCCATCCCTGATGTGTTCGTGTGTCCATCCTTGACCATGTCCGTGTGTCCATCCTGAACGTGTCCCTGTGTCCATCCTGACGGTGTCCGTGTGTCCATCCCTGACCATGTGTGTGTGTCCATCCCTGACCGTGTCCTTGTGTCTGTCCCTGACCATGTCCGTGTGTCCATCCTGACCATGTCCGTGTGTCCATCCCTGACCATGTCCGTGTGTCCGTCCCTGACCATGTCCGTCTGTCCATCCTGACGGTCCGTGTGTCCCCAGGCCTGTTACCTGCGTGGGCTGAACTCCACTCACCTGGGCCGGGCGCAGTGCCAGGCGTGGCTGGAGCAGTGGCTCAGGCTCTCCTGCCAGCTCCAAGGTACCCAAAACCTTCCCTGGGCACGGGGGTGGCACGGCGGGGGTGGCATTGTCACCATCGGGGCTCAGCCCTGTCACCTGTGCAGAGTCTGTGCCCGTGTCCACCCCTGTGCCCTGCATGCCCACCCCACTGCCCATCCCAGTGCCCCTGTGCCCATCCCAGTGCCCATCCCAATGCTCCCCAGTGCCCACCAGTTCTGCCCAGTCCACCCAGAATCCCCTCCGTGCCCATCCCAGTGCTCCCAGTCCACCCAGGGCCCATTCCATGCCCACTCCAGCCCTCCCAGTGCCCCCCAGTGCCAGTCCCAGCTCTCCCAGTGCCACTCCCCTGCCAGTCCCAGTGCCCCCAGTGCCCATGCCAGTCCCTCATAGTGCCCCCAGTGCCACTCCCACCCCAGTCCCAGCTCTCCCAGTCTGCCCAGTGCCCCCCAGTGCTGCCCAGTCCACCCGGAACCCCCCAGTGCCCATCACAGCACCCCCAGTGCCCCCAGTGCCACTCTCACCCCAATCCCAGCCTTCCCAGTGCCCCCAGTGCCCCCAGTGCCACTCCCCTCCCAGTCCCAGCTCTCCCAGTGCCCCCCAGTGCTGCCCAGTCCACCCAGAGCCCCATCCATGCCCATCCCAGTCCCCCCAGTGCCCGTGCCAGTCTCTCCCAGTGTCCCCCAGTGCCACTCCCCAGCCAGTCCCAGCCCCCCCCAGTACCCCCAGTGCCAGTCCCAGTGTCCCCAGCCCCCTCAGTGCCAGTCCCACCCCATCCCATGCCCCCCCCCCCAGTGCCCCCATGCCAGTCCCTCACGGTGCCCCTGTGCCCCCGCAGCCTCGGAGGCCTCTCTGCTGGCACACAGCATGGTCCTGCTGGCCCTGGAGCCGTGCCAGCCCCCGAGGGACAGCCCCGCGTGACCGGAGGGTGACAGGGTGGCACCTGTCCGTCCTCCCCCCAGCTGGCACTGCCACAGTGACTCAGAGGTGACAGGGTGGCGCCCGTGTGTCATCCCCTCCAGGTGGCACTGCCATGGTGCCCTGAGTGACCGGGCAGTGACAGGTGACACCTGCGTGTGCCCCCCGGACTGTGCTGCCGTGGTGCCCTGCACGAGCAGAGGGGTGACAGGGTGGCACCTGCGTGTCCCCCCCAGACTGTGCTGTGACAGTGACCCAGGCAGGGTGGCACCTGCCAGTTCCCCCACCCCAACTGGTACTGCCACAGTGCCCTGAGTGCCCCGGGGGGCGACAGGGTGGCACCTGCGTGTCCCACCCCCACCAGACTGTGATGCCATGGTGCCCTGTGTGACCCAGGAGGTGACAGGGTGGCACCTGCGTGTCCCCCCCGGACTGTGCCACCATTGTGCCCCCAGTGACCCGGCAGTGACAGGGTGGCACCTGCGTGTCCCCCCCGGACTGTGCTGTGACAGTGACCCAGGGTGGCACCTGCGTGTCCCCACCCCCGCCCAGGCTGTGCCCCCCCCCGTGCAGCCCCTGGCACAGCTGGCACAGCTGGCACAGGCGGTGGCTGTGCTGGTCAGTAATTAACTGTGTCTCGTTAATTGTGGGGAGAGAGAGCGGCTCCTGGAGCTGGGGGTTCCTGTGGGATCTGCTGGGGGTTCCTGTGGGATCTGCTGGAGCTTCCTGTGGGATCTGCTGGGGGTTCCTGTGGGATCTGCTGGAGGTTCTTGTGGGATCTCCTGGACGTTCTCACAGGACCTGCTGGGTGTTCCCGTGGGATCTGCTGGGTGTTGTCATGGGTTCTTCTGGATGTTCCCCTGGGATTTGGTGGACGCTTCCCATGGGATCTGCTGGGTGTTCCCGTGGGATATTCTGGATGTTTCCATTCAATTTGGTGGATTCCCATGGGATCTGCTGGAGGTTCCTGTGGGATCTGTTGGTTGTTCCTGTGGGATCTGGTAGATGTTCCTGTGAGATCTTCTGGAGCTTTCCATGGAATTTGCTGGAGGTTCCCATGGGATCTGCTGGAGGTTCCTGTGGGATCTGCTGGAGGTTCCCGTGGGATTTGGTGGATGCTTCCCATGGGATCTTCGGGATGCTCCCGTGAGATCTTTTGGATGCTCCTGTGGGATATTCTGGATGTTTACGTGGAATTTGGTGGATTCCCATGGGATCTGCTGAATGTTTCTGTGGGATCTGCTGGAGGTTCCTGTAGGATCTGGTAGGTGTTCCTGTGAGATCTTCTGGAGCTTTCCATGGAATTTGGTGGATGCTTCCCCTGGGATCTTCGGGATGTTCCCATGAGATCATCTGGATGTTCGTGTGTGATCTGGTGGGTGTTCCCATGGGATCTGTTGGAGGCTCCTCTGAGATCTGCTGGATGCTTCCCCTGGGATCTATTGGATGTTCCTGTGAGATCTTCTGGAGCTTTCCATGGAATTTTGTGGAGGTTCCCCTGGGATCTGTTGGTTGTTCCTGTGAGATCTTCTGGAGCTTTCCATGGAATTTGGTGGAGGTTCCTGTAGGATCTGGTAGGTGTTCCTGTGAGATCTTCTGGAGCTTTCCATGGAACTTGGTGGAGGGGAGGTTCCCATGGGATCTGTTGGTTGTTCCTGTGAGATCTTCTGGAGCTTTCCATGGAATTTGGTGGATGCTTCCCGTGGGATCTTCTGGAGGTTCCCGTGGGATCTGCTGGATGCTCCTGTGGGATCTCAGGATGTTCCCCTGGGATCTGGTGGCCCTGGCTGCCTCCTGGACGCTTTTCCTGTTGCTTTTCTCCTCTGAAGAGTCTGAACTGTCCCAGCCCTGCGCCAGGGGTTGAGCAGCACCCTGGAATTCCCACCAACCCCCCAGGTCCCTGTGGGATCTCCTTGGGGTTCCCTGAGTTCCTTTTGGGGTTTCCTGGGAGAATTTGGGGTTCCTGAGAACCTTTTGGGGTTGTCTGAGATCCTTTTGTGGTTTCCTGAGAGCCCTTTGGGGTTTCTCGAGAGCTTTTTGGGATCCCCTGAGATCCCTTTGGGGGTCCCTGAGCTCCTTTTGAGGTTCCCTGAGAGCTTTTTGGGGTTCCCTGAGATCTTTGGGGGTCTCCTGAGAACATTTTGGGTTTCCTGAGAGCTTTCTGGGGTCTCCTGAGAACTTTTTGGGGCTTCCTGAGATCCTTTTGGGGTCTCCTGGGAACCTTTTGAGGTTCCCTGAGAGCTTTTGGGGGTTCCCTGAGATCTTTGGGGGTCTCCTGAGAACATTTTGGGTTTCCTGAGAGCTTTCTGGGGTCTCCTGAGAACATTTTTGGGGTTTCCTGAGATCCTTTTGGAGTTTCCTGGGAACCTCTTGGGGTTTCCTGAGATCCTTTTGGGGTTTCCTGAGATCCTTTTGGGGTTTCCTGAGATCCTTTTGGGGTCTCCTGAGAACATTTTGGGGTTTCCTGAGAGCTTTCTGGGGTTTCCTGAGATCCTTTTGGGGTTTCCTGGGAACCTTTTGGGGTTTCCTGAGATCCTTTTGGTTTTCCACCTAAATATTCCCCTTAAATTCATCATTTCTGGGAATTTCAGAGCCCCCCCCCTTGAGAAATTCACTTTTTTTCACCACAATTCAATTTCTTTTAACCATTTTTTTGGTGCTTCCACTTAAATATTTCCCTTAAATTCCACATTTTTGTGAGTTTCAGAACCCCCTTTAATGAATTCACATTTCAGCCAAAATTCAATCTAATTTTACCAAATTTTTTGTTTTTCCACTTAAATATTCCCCTTGAATTCCACATTTTTATGAATTTCAGAGCCCCTCCTTGAGGAATTCACTTTTCAGCCAAAATTCAATCTAATTTAACCTTTTGTTTTTATTTTTCCACTTAAATATTCCCCTTAAATTCCACATTTTTGTGAGTTTCAGAACCCCCTTTAATGAATTCACATTTCAGCCACAATTCATGTCTAATTTTACCAAATTTTTTGTTTTTCCACTTAAATATTCCCCTTAAATTCCACATTTTTACGGATTTCAGAGCCCCCCCTTGAGGAATTCACTTTTCAGCCAAAATTCAATCTAATGTTACCAAATTTTTTGTTTTTCCACTTAAATATTCCCCTTGAATTCCACATTTTTATGAATTTCAGAGCCCCCCTTGAATTCACCATTTTCAGCCAAAATTCAATCTAATTTAAACATTCTTTCCATTTTTCCACTTAGATATTTCCCTTAAATACAGAATTTTTGTGAATTTCAGAGCCCCCCCCCTTGAGAAATTCACTTTTCAGCCACAATTCACATCTAATTTTACCTTTTTTTTAATGTTTTTACCCTTAAATATTCCCCTTAAATTCAGCATTTTTCAGGAAAAAGGAGCCCGTTGTTAAACTGCCCATTATTTGTGGATATGGTTGGGAAAAAAAAAAATTGTAAAATATCGAAGAGAAGCTTTGTATTCACAAAATTCGGGAAAATAAAAATGGAAAATGAAAAGTGAAAAGTGAAAAATGAATGGGGGTTGGAGGGATTTGAGGGGACCTCTGGATTTTGGGGGGCAGGGGGGACTCGAGGAGAGGATCTGGTGGGTTAAGTCGAATAAAAATTGTTTTAAAATGGAAAAGTGTCCTTGAAATGACTGAAATTTGGGAAAAGGGAGTGAATTCTGGGAGGTCTTGGGGGGGGGGCACATCTGGGGACACATCTGGGGACACATCTGGGGACACATCTGGGGTCAGGGTTGGGGTCACAGCTGGGGACACATCTGGGGACACATCTGGGGTCAGGGTTGGGGTCAGGGTTGGGGTCACATCTGGGGTCACATCTGGGGTCACATCTGGGGTCACATCTGGGGTCAGGGTTGGGGTCACCCCCAGGCCAGGGTGGGGGAGCAGGGGATCCGTGGGGGTCAAAAATACCGGCAAACTGGGATTGTCACCCTCAGTCCTGTCACCCTCAAGTCCCGTGTCACCCGTTTGTCACCTCCCAACCCTGTCACCTCTCAGCCCCGTGTCACTTCTGAGCCTTGTGTCACCTCTCAGTCTTGTCACCCTGCGGCCCTGTGTCACCCCTGTGTCACTTTCCAGCCTTGCCACCCCTCAGTCCTGTCACCCCTCAGCCCTGTGTCACCCCTGAGCCCCGTGTCACCTCCCAGCCCTGTCATCTCTCGGTTCTGTGTCACTCCTTTGTCACCTCCCAGCCTTGTGCCACCCCTGTGTCACCTCTGAGCTGTTTGTCACCTCTCAGTTCCGTGTCACCCCTCGGTCCCGTGTCACCTCCCAGCCCTGTCCTCTCTCAGCCTCTGTTTGTCACCTCTGAGCTCTTTGTCACCCCTAAGTCCTGTGTCACCTCTGAGCCCTGTGTCACCCATTTGTCACCTCCCAGTCCTGTGTCACCTCTCAGCCCCGTGTCACCTCTCAGCCCTGGTCACCCCTCAGTCCTGTGTCACCTCCCAGCACTGTCACCGGTAAGTCCTGTGTCACCTCTGAGCCCTGTGTCACTCCTGTGTCCCCTCTCTGAGCTCTTTGTCACCTCTCAGTCCTGTGTCACCCCTTAGTCCTGGTCACCCTTCAGTCCTGTGTCACCCCTCCCAGCCCTGTGTCACCTTTGAGCTGTTTGTCACCTCCCAGCCCCGTGTCACCTCTGAGCCCTGTGTCACCTCTTAGTTCTGTCACCCCTCAGCCCTGGTCACCCCTCAGTCCTGTGTCACCCGTTTGTCACCTCTCAGTCCTGTGTGACCTCTCAGCTCTGTCACCTCTGAGTTCTGTGTCACCCTGTCACCCCTCACCCCTGTGTCACCCCTCAGTTCTGTCACCCCTCAGCCCTGTGTCCCCTCCCGGCCCTGCCACCTCTCAGGCCTGTCACCCCTAAGTCCTGTGTCACTTCTGTGCCCTGTGTCACCTGTCAGTTCTGTCACCTCCCAGCCCTGTGTCACCCCTGTGTCACCTCTGAGCTCTTTGTCACCCCTCAGCCCTGTGTCACCTCTGTGCCCTGTGTCACCTCTCAGCCCTGTGTCACCCTTGTGTCAGCCTTCAGTTCTGTCACCTCTCAGCCCTGTGTCACCTCTCAGTCCTGTCAACTGTAAGTCCTGTGTCACCCATTTGTCACTTCCCAGCCCTGTGTCACCCTTCAGCCCTGGTCACCCCTCAGTCCTGTGTCACCTGTTTGTCAGCTCTGAGCCCTGTGTCACCCCTCAGTTCTGTCACCCGTTTGTCACCTCTCAGCCCCCATGTCACCTCCCAGCTCTTTGTCACCCCCTGTGTCACCCCTCAACCCTGTCACCACATCCTGGGCAGTGGCACAGGGACAATGCCAGCCCTGGGCAGTGGCACAGGGACAGTGACAGCCCTTGAGTGGCACAGGGACAGTGCCAGCTCTGGATGGTGGCACAGGGACAGTGCCAGCTGTGGGTGATGACGCAGGGACAGTGACAGCCCTTGAGAGGACACAGGGACAGTGCCAGCCCAGGGAGTGGCACAGGGACGATGCCACCCTCCAGGGCAGAGCCAAAGGTTCTGGAAGGAAACCAGAAAATAAAACAGGAATTCTTTTCTTTCTCTGCTTTGCTTTCTTTATTCTATCTCTTAAAAACTGCCAATAAAACTTTAAAAATTCAATATCCCCAATTCAATTTAAAAATTCAATATCCCCAAATATCTTCAGCACCATTCCCCAAGCAAAAAACAGAACAGAAAGCAGCAAAAAGAACAGAAAGCAAAAAATTCCCTCATCCATAAAACCATCTACACCCATCCCTAAACCCCTCCTAAATCAATGAAATTGAATTGGATTGGATTGGATTGGATTAATTGGATTGGATTGGATTGAATTGGATTGGATTGGATTGGATTGAATTGGATTGGATTGGATTGGATTGGATTGGATTGGATTGGATTGGATTGGATTAATTGGATTGGATTGAATTGGATGGGATTGGATTGGATTGGATTGGATTGGATTGGATTGGATTGGATGGGATTGGATTGGATTGGATTGGATTGGATTGGATTGGATTGGATTGGATTGGATTAATTGGATTGGATTGAATTGGATGGGATTGGATTGGATTGGATTGGATTGGATTGGATTGGATTGGATTGGATTGGATTGGATGGGATTGGATTGTATTGGATTGGATTGGATGGGATTGGATTGGATGGGATTGGATTGGATTAATTGGATGGGATTGGATTGGATTGGATTGGATTGGATTGGATTGGATTGGATTGGATTGGATTGGATTGGATTGGATTGGATTGGATTGGATTGGATGGGATTGGATTGGATGGGATTGGATTGGATTGGATTAATTGGATTGGATTGGATTGGATTGGATTGGATTGGATTGGATTGGATTGGATTGGATTGAATCAAATTGAATCTAATGTAATTTAATCTAATCTAATCCAATCTAATCTAGTCTAATCTAAAATTAATCTAATCTAATCTATAATCTAATCTAATGAATGTAATGGAATGGCATGGAATCTAATCTAAAATCTAATCTAATCTAATCTAGTCTAATCTAATCCAACATAATATAATCGAATCTAGTATAGTCTAGTCTAATTAATCTAAACAATCTAATCTAGATTGTTTCTAGTCTAATTAATCTATCTAATCTAATCTAATCTAATCTAATCTAACCTAATCTAATCTAATCTCCCATGTCTAATAGAGCCTTAAATGTGCCAGCGAGTCCCAGTCCACGATCTCCCTGCTGCCCTGGAGGTTCCCAGCGCCCTGTTCCGCGGGCACGCAGCCGGGCACGCAGCCGGGCACGCTGCCCCTCATCTCCTCGTGCCACGCGGCCTCCAGGAACGCCGTGGCCATCAGGGTTTCATCCAGGCCCGGCTTAGCAGGGCTGGGCTCAGGGAGGGCCTGGGGCCAGCCCCGTGCCCGGCTGGGGCGCAGGGAGAAGGTTCCAGGCTGCCCCAGAGCGCAGAACTCCCCCTGCTCCACGGGGACATCCAGCAGCGCTTCCCACTCCGTGCTGCCCTTCAGCTCCGTCAGCTCGCCCGGCGCCTCCTGGCACCCCTGGGCGCAGCCGGGCACCCAGGGCGCCTCTGCCCAGGGCTGCTGGCTCTGCTGGGCGCCTCGGTTCTCCGCGGGGCTCCACCGGTGGCTGCTCTCAAACTCCTCGAACTCGCGCAGCAGCCGCTGCAGCTCCGCGCCCACCTCGAGGCCACCGCGGGCGGCGGTGACGGTGGCGGTGCCAGCGGGGCTGGGCACGCGGCGGGGACACGGCTGGGCTCGCCGGGAGGATGGCACGGGGTCTGGAAGGGCCCTGTGGGACAGAGATGGGTCACCATTGTGTGCTCTGAAAAATCATCTCTGCCCAGCGTGCTTCTCACGGGGAGCTGAGAATGCTCAGGGGAAAATGAAAACAATTCTTTTGTCATTTGCTTCTCCTGCGTTTTGCTGCTTTGGGATGTGGCTGGACATTGTTAACCCAGGTAATTGTTTCATTGGTTTCTGCTGCGAATTGTTTGGAATTAATGAATTAATGGCCAATTAGGGCCAAGATGTGTCAGGACTCTGAAGAGAGTCACTAGATTTCATTATCATTTTTTTAGCTTTTGTCTGTGTCCTTTCCCTATTCTTTAGTAGAGTTTAGTATAGCATTCTTTTTTATATAAATATATATAATTATAATTATAATTATATAACAAAGATTATTTTATAATTTATCATATTATATTATATTATGAATATTATTAATATAATATAATACAATACAATACAATATAATATAATACAATATAATATAATATAATATAATATAATATAATATAATATAATATAATATAATATAATATAATATAAAATTATATTATATTATATTATATTATATTATATTATATTATATTATATTATATTATATTATATTATATATATTATATATATTATATTATATATATTATATTATATTATATTATATTATATTATATTATATTATATTATATTATATTATATAATGTTATATATGAAATAATATATTATTTATATTATATATTATATGTCTATTATATAATATATAGTATATAATTATGTAATTACATAATTACATATATATTATATAATTATATAATACATATACATATATATTACAATTATATAATATTTAATATATATAATTATATATTAAATATATATATCAGCTTTCTAAGTACATGGAGTCAGATTCATTCCTTCCTGCCATGGGGGACTCCAGAAAACACCACACCTAATCATGACTTTCTTTCCTTTTTTTCTTTCCTTGGCTCAGCCCCAGAGCCCCACTGAGGGGTGTTTTACCAGGACCAAGGACCTCTCGCCCTTATTCAGTTTTTCTCTATCAAGACCTTTGTTATTTTGCCTTTTTTTTTTATTTTTTTTGTTGTTGTTTCCAACACTGCCACAAAAGCCATCCTGCTGATTTTATTCATCTGAAGTAACTCAGCTATTTCAAACATTATATAAATCACCAAAATATTATAAGACCAAGTTTTAGGAGACCCTTATAGCAGTGGATTTGGTTTTATACCTCTTGCACCTAGCTTGGTGTACTCTATAGAGTTTTGTTATTTTGTCTTTTAATAAAACTTTTCTGTTTCTAACACTACCACAGAACCCATCCTGCTGATTTTATCCATCTGAAATAGCTCAGCTATCCCAAACATGACAAAAATCACCAAAATCTTATAAAATCTAGCTCGAGGAGACCCTCGTATCTCTGGATTTGGTTTTTCCTGAGAATCACCTGTGTCCTTTGAGGGTGCTGCTCTTGAGCCACTGGGCGTACTGGGGGTGAAGCTTCCAGAAGGCTCCTCTGCCCGGCTCCCCCTTCTCGCGGGGCACCTTCACAAAGCGCTTGTTGATGCACAGGTTGTGCCTGATGGAGCTCTGCAGGCAAAGAAAAAAAGAAATAAATTTTTAAAATATTCAAAGTTTAATAGTAGTAAAATGATGCGCAGGTTGTGCCTGATGGAGCTCTGCAGGCAAAGGAAAAAGAAATAAATTTTTAAAATATTCAAAGTTTAATAGTAATAAAATGATGCGCAGGTTGTGCCTGATGGAGCTCTACAGGCAAAGAAAAAAAGAAATAAATTTTTAAAATTTTCAAAGTTTAATAGTAGTAAAATGATGCACAGGTTGTGCCTGATGGAGCTCTGCAGGCAAAGAAAAAAAGAAATAAATTTTTAAAATTTTCAAAGTTTAATAGTAGTAAAATGATGCACAGGTTGTGCCTGATGGAGCTCTGCAGGCAAAGGAAAAAGAAATAAATTTTTAAAATTTTCAAAGTTTAATAGCAATAAAATGATGCGCAGGTTGTGCCTGATGGAGCTCTGCAGGCAAAGGAAAAAGAAATAAATTTTTAAAATATTCAAAGTTTAATAGTAATAAAATGATGCGCAGGTTGTGCCTGATGGAGCTCTGCAGGCAAAGGAAAAAAGAAATAAATTTTTAAAATTTTCAAAGTTTAATAGCAGTAAAATGATGCACAGGTTGTGCCTGATGGAGCTCTGCAGGCAAAGGAAAAAGAAATAAATTTTTAAAATATTCAAAGTTTAATAGTAATAAAATGATGCGCAGGTTGTGCCTGATGGAGCTCTGCAGGCAAAGGAAAAAGAAATAAATTTTTAAAATTTTCAAAGTTTAATAGCAGTAAAATGATGCACAGGTTGTGCCTGATGGAGCTCTGCAGGCAAAGAAAAAAAGAAATAAATTTTTAAAATATTCAAAGTTTAATAGTAATAAAATGATGCGCAGGTTGTGCCTGATGGAGCTCTGCAGGCAAAGGAAAAAGAAATAAATTTTTAAAATATTCAAAGTTTAATAGTAGTAAAATGATGCACAGGTTGTGCCTGATGGAGCTCTGCAGGCAAAGAAAAAAGAAATGAACTTTTAAAATTTTCGAAGTTTAACAGTAATAAAATGATGCACAGGTTGTGCCTCATGGAGCTCTGCAGGCAGAAAAGAAAACAAGCTTTTAAAATTTTAAAGGTTTAAGAGTAATAATGTTAAATTACAACCATTAAGTTAATGGTTGTAAGAGTAGCAATATAATTAGAGTAATAAAAATTTGGATAATTAGGATTTAGGACAATATAAGACAATAAAAACAAAGAGTTATGGATGGTCTCGGTGCCTTTTTCTGGGGAAAATAAGCCCAGAAAACAGAGGATTAACCCTTAAAAGCAACAGCCTGTTGCATATTCATACATCTCATGAATTATTCATAATTCCACTCAAACACAGGATTCTGTGTCAGCTCTTCCTCTGAATTCTGATGGCTCTTCAGGCCTGAGCAAGGTGGGAATGTGAAAAATGCCAATCATTTATTTTTAAAATTTTAAGACCTTAATAGTAATAAAATAGCTATAAAAATAGCGATATAATCAGAGTAACAAAAATTTGGACAATTAGGATTTAGGACGATATGAGATAATTAAACAGATGGTCCAGGTACCTTTTCCTGGGCAAAATAAACCTGAAAAAGGACCCATGTTAACAGAGGATTAACCCTTAAAAGCAACAGCCTGTTGCATATTCATACATCTCATCCATGATGCATAAATTCCATTCAAACACAGGATTCTGTCTGGGCTTCTTCCTCTGAATCCTGATGGCCAAGGTGGGAAGAACTCAATAAAAAAGCAATAAATTATCTTTTTTTTTTGAAAGATTCAGGTGTCCTGTGGCTTCTATATTGCTGTGAATCCTCCCAAAAAATGCATCTTACATAGCACAGTTTCTATTTTAACATTTTGTTACAGCCTAAAACTATATTTAACACACTATTTAAGAAGATTATTGCAGCACAAATTTCTAACATAACACATATAATAATAATTTGAATATTTGCAAAAAGCCAATCATAAAACATGCTTAAATATTTAACACAATACTTAAGGAAATTAATACAGCACAACTTTCTAACATAACATAATATTCATTTGAAACATTCCTACCCAGATATAATCTGGGATTTCAAACATTCCTGCCTGGATATAATCTGAGATTTCAAACATTCCTACCTGGATACAATCTGAGGTTTTAAACATTCCTGCCTGGATACAATCTGAGATTTCAAACATTCCTGCCTGGATACAATCTGAGATTTCAAACATTCCTACCTGGATACAATCTGAGGTTTTAAACATTCCTGCCTGGATACAATCTGAGATTTCAAACATTCCTGCCTGGATACAATCTGAGATTTCAAACATTCCTACCTGGATACAATCTGAGATTTCAAACATTCCTGCCTGGATACAATCTGAGATTTCAAACATTCCTACCTGGATACAATTGAGATTTCAAACATTCCTACCCAGACATAACCTGAGGTTTCAAACATTCCTACCTTGATATAATCTGAGGTTTCAAACATTCCTACCCAGATATAATCTAGAGGTTTTTGAGACACCAGCACGGCTTCTCCACTGGATTCCCCAGAGGAGCAGCAGCTGCCTCTTCTTCCACTGGATCTTCAGAGGAAGAATAAATCCTTCTCTACAGATCCCTGCTCCAGCAGAACCACCCCTGACACTGCAGGAGGGCTGAGCCACAATTCCAATGGGACTGCCACCAACATCCTGACCCACAGGGTGCCAGGTTGGGTTCTGACTCTGTCAGTGTTGTTTTTAGTTCACTGAATTGTTTATTTTATCATTTTATTTTCTTCCCTATTAAAGAACTGTTATCCCTGCTCCCATATTTTTGGCCTGAGAGCTCTTAATATAAAATTTATAGCAATTTGGAGGGAGGGGGTTTGTATTCTCCGTTTCAGGGGTGGGTCCTGCCTTCCTTAGCGCACACCTGTCCTTCCAACCTAATGAGACAAAATGTTATTCTTGCTCTCATATTTTTAATATAAAATTTATAGCAATTCTGATGAGGGGAGGGTTTACATTCTCCATTTCAGGGGAGGCTCCTCCCTTTCTTAGCACACACCTGGCTTTCCAAACCGAGACAAACCATTATTCCTGCTCCCATATTTTTTGACTGAAAGCCCTTAATATAAAATTTATAGCAATTTGGAAGGAGGGGGTTTATATTCTCCATTTCAGGGGTGGGTCTTGCCTTCTTTAGCACACAGCTGTCTTTTCTAACCAAGACAAACTGTTATTTCCTGCTCCCATATTTTTGCCTGAGAGCCCCTTAATTTCAAATTTCTAGCAATTCAGAGAGGTGGGGAGGGTTTACATTTTCCATTCCAGGGGAGGCTCCTGCCTTCCTTAGCAGACTCCTGTCTTTCCAAACCAAGACAAACTGTTATTCCCGCTCTCATATTTTTAACATAAAATTTATAGCAATTCAGATGAGGGGAGTGTTTACATTTTCCATTTCATGGGAGGCTCCTGCCCTTGCTCAGCAGCCACTTCCCAAACCCACACGCCCTCTCCTACCTGCCAGCTGGGGTGGGCACGGCGGAAATAGCAGAAATTGTCGCTGATCCACTTGCAGATGGCAGCCAGGGTGAGCTTGGGCTGCTGGCTGGCCTCCATGGCCATGCAGATCAGCGTGGCGTACGAGTAGGGCGGCTTGACGTGGCCGTTCGTCCTGTAGTCGACGTCCCCCGGGTGTCCCGGCGGGGTCACGGCCCGGGCCACGCTCGCGGTGCCCGGCGAGGACGCGGCCGAGCGCGGGATGTCCATGTAGTGGCCGAGCTCCTCGGAGGTCAGGGGAAACCCCGGGCTCTGGAAGTCCACCAGGCTCACCAGGTTCTCCCAGATGCTGCAGCGGTCCTCGGGGTCCTGGGAGATGGGGGCCAAGCCCAGGTGGGCGCCCGTCAGCTCGGCCAGCCACAGCAGGTCGGGCTGGGCACCGCGGCGCTCGTCCTGGCCGGAGCTCTGGGCTCTGGGCACGGGGCTGGAGCACACCATGGCTCAGGGGAGGCTGCAGGAGGTAAGGGGCACAGTGAAATAAGAGATTTTTTTTTGTCGCGGACATCTTTTATGGAAAAATTCTTTCTTTAGGATTTATGAACATGGATTTGTATTTTGGGTATTCAATACTTGTATAGATAAAAGGACCCTGGAATCGCCTGTAAATTGCGGTGTGTGTTTGGGAATTATCCCACAATAAACATCCACTTTCTAACTCTAAACTTTTAGGGAGTTTTCGGATACTGGTACCAGATCAATATTCATATTGGAAATGAGATGTACCAAAGTCATGAATATGCATTTGTATTTTGGGTATTCAGTACTTGTATAGATAAAAGCACTCTGTAATCACCTGTAAATTGCGGTGTGTATTTGGGAGTTATCTTGCAATGAACATTCAGTCTCTAACTCTAAACTGTGAGACAGTTTTTGTCTGTCACAGTTGCATATCGGCACTAGATCAATATCCATATTGGGAATGAGATGTACCAAAGTTATCAATATGTGTTTGTATTTTGGGTATTCAATACTTGTGTTGAATTGATATCTATGGATATCAAAATCCATAGATGAATATCCATATTGGGAATGGGATGTACCAAAGTTATCAATATGTGTTTGTATTTTGGGTATTCAATACTTGTATAGATAAAAGATATATTTGTATAGATAAAAGATATAGATTATATATTATATAGATACAGATTTGTAATCACCTGTAAATTGCAGTGTGTGTTTGGGATTTATCCCACAATAAACATCCACTTTGTAACTCCAAACTGTTAGAGAGTTTTTGGATATTGGTACTAGATCAATATCCATATTGGGAATGGGGTGCACCAAAGTTATCAATATGTATTTGTATTCTGGGTATTCAATACTTGTATTGAATTGATATCTATTGATATCAAAATCCATAAATCAATATCCGTGTTGGGAATGGGATGCACCAAAGTTTTCAATATATATTTTGTATTTTGGGTATTCAATACTTGCATAGATAAAAGATATAGATTATATATTATATAGATACAGATTTGTAATCACCTGTAAATTGCAGTGTGTGTTTGGGAGTTATCCCACAATAAACATCCACTTTGTAACTCCAAACTGTCAGGGAGTTTTTGGATATTGGTACCAGATCAATATCCATATTGGGAATGGGATGTGCCAAATCATGAATATGCATTAGCATTTTAGGTATTCAATACTTGTACAGATAAAAGGACTGTAATCACCTGTGAATTGCAGTGTGTATTTGGGAATTATCCCACAATAAGGATCCACTTGCTAACTTTAACCTGTTAGAGAGTTTTTGGATATCGGTACTAGATCAATATCCGGATTTTTAATAAATCAGCGGACTCTATTTATCCTGTGTATCGCTTCAGGAGGGTTGAGGTTCTGCGCGCTGCAGCCGCTGCCTGGCACCCAACAGGCGCTCCTGGAACCCCTGGAGCTGCCTGGGTGACACCTCTGGGTGACGCCTCTGGGTGACACCTCTGGGTGACACGGAGCTCCATGCTTGCCCTGGTGGGGATTTTACAGCCCTGAACCTCGGGAAATTCCCTCTAAACCCGCCGGGCTGGCACTGCCCAGCGAGGTTTTGGCAGGAAAGAAATCAGCATCCCCTCCCTGCCCTTAAACAACACAAACTCAGTCCTGCATCCCACCGAGCCAGGCTGTTCCTCACGGGTCGCAGGAGAGTCCAACACCTCCGCCCTAAATACCCTAAAAAACTCATCCATCCTCCTATCCCGTCCCTGCCACCGATTTCCCCCCCTTTGATGCCATTTCTTTGCCATCTCCCCCATCCCCGGTCCCCAAAACCAACCCGTGGCAGGGAGGGACCCCAAGCCCAGCGTCCCTCCGGGGAGCGGCACCTTCAGCCTGCGGGGAGCTCCGGGGGTGCTGCGCTGCTTCGGCCTCCGGGCTGCGAATCCGGGCTGTGTTTGGGGCCAGGAGAGAGGCGGGGAGGGAGGGAGAGGAGCGGCCCGGGGGCAGCAGCGGCCGCTGGCCCGGCGGGACCGGGAGCGCGGCGGAACCCGGGGCGCGCGGGGGGCGCCGCCGTTTGGGGCGGGGGGCTCGCGGGCGGCTCCCGGGACGAGCATTCGCTCGCATTCGTTCGTTTTCGCTCGCATTCGCTCGCATTCCCTCGCCCGGTGGCCAAACGGGCTCCTTGGTGCCGCGTCGGGCTCGGCGGAGCGGCGGCACCGGGCCCCGGGAGCGGGGGAGCCGCGGCATCCCCGGAGCGCTCCCCCCGAGCCCGCTCGCTCGCTGCAGTCCCGGGAGAGGAGAACGGGCCCGGCCCGGGAGGGAGAGCGAGGGTTGAGGAAGGGCAGGAACGCAGAGAGATGGGAAGGGAGAAGGGGAAAAGAGCGCGGAGGGGCCGGGGCTGGCGGGGTCGTACCGGGGATGGTGCCCGGGGGTGCCGGGGAGCAGAGCGGGGCACGGGCAGCGGCAGCAGCCCCGAAGGCGATGTCCTGCCCTGTGTCCTGTGTGTGTCCTGTGTGTGTCCTGTGTGTGTCCTGTGTGTGTGTCCTGTGTGTCCTGTGTGTGTGTCCTGTGTGTGTCCTGTGTGTGTGTCCTGTGTGTGTCCTGTGTGTGTGTCCTGTGTGTGTGTCCTGTGTGTGTGTCCTGTGTGTGTCCTCTGTCCTGCCCTGTGTGTCCTGACCCATGTCCTGCCCTGTGTCCTGTGTGTGTGTCCTGTGTGTGTGTCGTGTGTCCTGCCCTGTGTGTCCTGACCCATGTGCTGCCCTGTGTCCTGTGTGTGTGTGTCCTCTGTCCTGCCCTCTGTCCTGCCCTCTGTATGTCCTGCCCTGTGTCCTACTCTGTGTCCTGCCGTCTGTCCTGCCCTGTGTGTCCTACCCACGTCCTGCTCTGTGTCCCACGGTGTGCCCTGCCCTGTGTCCTGCTCTTTGTCCCGTGCCGTGTCCTGCCCTGTGTGTGTCCTGCAGTGTGTCCTGCCCTGTGTCCTTCCCTCTGTCCTGCTCACTGCGTGTCCTGCCCTCTGTCCTGCACCGTGTGTGTCCTGCGTTGTGTCCTACCCTCTGTCCCATGCCGTGTCCTGCCCTGTGTGTGTCCTACAGTGTGTCCCGCCCTGTGTCCTGCCCTCTGTGTGTCACCCCCTCTGTCCTGCTCCATGTCCTGCCCTCTGTCCTGTGCTGTGTCCTGCCCTGTGTCCTACCGTGTGTCCCACCCTCTGTTGTCCTGTGCCCTGCCCTGAGTCCCACGCTGTGTCCCTGTGTCCTGTCCCGTGTCCTGCTCTCTGCGTGTCCTATCGTGTGTCCCGCCCCGTGTCTGTCCTGCCTTGTGTCCCACGGTGTGTCCCACGGTGTGTCCCGCCCTCTGTCCCGCCCCGTGTCCTGCCCTGTGTCCCACGGTGTGTCCCGCCCCGTGTCCCTGAGTCCCACGCTGTGTCCCTGTGTCCTGTCCCGGGTCCTGCTCTCTGCGTGTCCTATCGTGTGTCCCGCCCTCTGTCCCGCCCGTGTCTGTCCCGCCCCGTGTCCCTGTGTCCCACGCTGTGTCCCACGCTGTGTCCCGCCCTCTGTCCCGCCCTCTGTCCCGCCCGTGTCTGTCCAGCCCCCTGGAGCCCCCTCAGCCCTTTGGCTGCTCCCCGAGCCCCCAGCCCAGTTCTGGCCCCTCATGCAGCACCCACAGCCCTGAGGGCAAACCTGGGGGTACGGGGGGGGGCTGGCAGAGCCCCGAATTAAAGGGTTAAAGGGTTGTGCCCTTTAATCTCAAAATCACAGCCAGGGGTTTGTAAGAGAAATCCCCCACTGACCCCTGTGTGAGAAACCTCTGTCACTGACCCCTTGAGCCAGAAATTCACTCGAAGGTTTGCAGGAAAAACGTTTAATACGAAAAATCCTCTTTTACAGACAGGTTCGACACATTCTACTTGATTGGCTGACTGATAAAAACATCTTTTCACAAATAATCCTTGAGAAGAGTAGAAAAACAGAATAGGAAAAGACCCAGGGGACATCAGGAGGGCGGGGATGGAGTCTGTCCACCCCCAGGACCCTCCAGGTCTCCTTCCTGGTCCTCAGGAGTCACTGAGGGGACAGCAGGAGTGGATCCAGGGGCTCTGTGCACCCCCAGGACCCTGCAGGTGTCCCCCTGGTCCCCAGGAGCGATTGGGGGGAGAGCAGGGACGGATTCAGACACTTTGTGCACCCCCAGAAACCTCCAGGTGTCCCCAGGAGTCACTAGGGACAGATCCAGGTGCTCTGGGCACCTCCAGGACCCTCCCAGGTCCCCAAGAAGGGAGAGCAGGAGGGCAAGGATTGATCCAGACCCTCTGTCCCTTCCCAGGACCCTCCCAGGTGTCCCCAGGAGGGGACAACAGGGACAGATCCAGGTGCTCTGCGCACCCCCAGGACCCTGCAGGTGTCCCCCTGGTCCTCAAGAAGGGACAGCAGGGATTGTTCCAGATCCTCTGTCCCTCTCCAGGACCCTCCAGGTGTGCCCAGGAGTCACTGAGGGGACAGCAGGGGTGGATCCAGACACTCTGTCCCTCTACAGGACCTTCCAGGCGTCCCCTCAGTGCCCAGGAAGGGACAGCAGGGATGGATCCAGGTCCTCTGAGCACCTCCAGGACCCTCCAGGTGTCCCTCAGGAGTCACTGAGGGGACAGCAGGAGTGGATCCAGGTGCTCTGCGCACCCCCAGGGCCCTCCAGGTGCTCCCCTGGTCCTCAAGAAGGGAGAGCAGGGATTGTTCCAGATCCTCTGTCCCTCCCCAGGACTCT